>NW_026993288.1:0-16175 GCF_028769735.1 Zonotrichia leucophrys gambelii
TAAGGTCTGATGAGAATTTTGGGAATTTTGTAGGATCCTGGTGTATCCTTGTAGGATCTGATGAGAATTTTGGGAATTAGGTAGGATCCTGGTGAATCCAGTCAGGATCTGGTGATAATTGGTGGAATTTTGTAGGATCCTGGTCAAACCTTGTAGGACCTGATGGTGGCTCCTGGAACCTTCTCAGACCTCCATGAATCCATAGGAATTCAATGACAACTCCTGCCCTATCCCAGCGTTATTCCCAACCCTTTTCCCATCTAATTCCAATTTTTTCTATTTTTCCATCTTTCGCAGAGGTTCAGTTCCGCCCGTACCGCACGGACGACTTCATCACGCGCCTGTACTACGAGATGTTGTACTGGGATGGACTGGGATGGACTGGGATGGGACTGGGATGGACTGGGATGGACTGGGATGGACTGGGATGGACTGGGATGGACTGGGACCAGACTGGGATGGACTGGGATGGACTGGGATGGACTGGGATGGGACTGGGATGGACTGGGATGGACTGGGATGGACTGGGATGGGACTGGGAGGGACTGGGATGGGACTGGGAGGGACTGGGATGGACTGGGATGGGACTGGGATGGACTGGGATGGGATTGGGATGGACTGGGATGGACTGGGAGGGACTGGGATGGACTGGGAGGGACTGGGATGGACTGGGATGGACTGGGATGGACTGGGATTTCTGTAGGAAAATGGTGAACCCTGTTAGGATCTGATGATGATTCCAGGGCTTTTGTAGGATCCTGGTGAATCCAGTTAGGATCTGGTGATAATTTGTGGAATTTTGTAGAATAATGATGAATTCTTGTAGGATCTGATGGTGGGTCCTGGAACCTTCTCAGACCTCCATGAATCCATAGGAATTCAATGACAATTTTTGCTCTATCCCAGCGTTATTCCCAGCCTTTTTCCCATCTAATTCGAATTTTTTTTGATTTTTCCCCATTTCCCAGAGGTTCAGTTCCGCCCGTACCGCACGGACGACTTCATCACGCGCCTGTACTACGAGACAGTGCCCTGGGATGGACTGGGATGGACTGGGATGGACTGGGATGGACTGGGATGGACTGGGATGGGACTGGGATGGACTGGGATGGGATTGGGATGGACTGGGATGGACTGGGATGGACTGGGATGGACTGGGATTTCTGTAGGATCCTGGTGAATCCAGTTAGGATCTGGTGATAATTTGTGGAATTTTGTAGAATAATGATGAATTCTTGTAGGACCTGATGGTGACTCTTGGAACCTTCCATGACCCCGATGAATCCGTTAAAATTCAATGACAGCTCCTGCCCTATCCCAGCGTTATTCCCAACCCTTTTCCTGTCTAATTCCATTTTTTTTCTATTTTTCCATCTTTCCCAGAGGTTCAGTTCCGCCCGTACCGCACGGACGACTTCATCACGCGCCTGTACTACGAGACAGTGCCCTGGGATGGACTGGGATGGACTGGGATGGACTGGGATGGACTGGGATGGGACTGGGATGGACTGGGATGGACTGGGATGGACTGGGATTTCTGTAGGATCGTGGTGAATCCAGTTAGGATCTGGTGACAATTGGTGGAATTTTGTAGAATCCTGGTGAATCCTTTTAGGACCTGATGGTGACTCTTGGAACCTTCCGTGTCCCCAATGAATTCATGGGAATTGATCCTCCATTAATTTGAGGAATTTTGCCAGATGGAGGTCAATTCTTGTAGGACCCGATGGTGGCTCCTGGAACCTTCTCAGACCCCAGTGATTCCATAGGAATTCAATGGCAACTCCTGCCCTATCCCAGCGTTATTCCCAACCCTTTTCCTGTGTAATTCCTTTTTTT
Organism: Zonotrichia leucophrys gambelii; assembly: GCF_028769735.1. Taxonomy (NCBI): domain Eukaryota; kingdom Metazoa; phylum Chordata; class Aves; order Passeriformes; family Passerellidae; genus Zonotrichia; species Zonotrichia leucophrys. Next base: position 1,840 of record NW_026993288.1, read on the forward strand.
TTCTATTTTTCCATCTTTCGCAGAGGTTCAGTTCCGCCCGTACCGCACGGACGACTTCATCACGCGCCTGTACTACGAGACAGTGCCCTGGGATGGACTGGGATGGACTGGGATGGACTGGGATGGACTGGGACAGACTGGGACAGACTGGGATGGACTGGGATGGACTGGGAGGGACTGGGATGGACTGGGATGGACTGGGATGGACTGGGATGGACTGGGATGGACTGGGATGGGACTGGGATGGACTGGGATGGACTGGGAGGGACTGGGATGGACTGGGATGGACTGGGATGGACTGGGATGGACTGGGAGGGACTGGGATTTCTGTAGGAAAATGGTGAACCCTGTCAGGATCTGATGATGATTCCAGGGCTTTTGTAGGATCCTGGTGAATCCTTTCGGGATCTGATGAGAATTTTGGGAATTTTGTAGGATCCTGGTGAATCCAGTTAGGATCTGGTGATAATTTGTGGAATTTTGTAGGATCCTGGTGAATCCTTTCAGGATCTGATGAGAATTTTGGGAATTACGTAGGATCCTGGTGAATCCAGTTAGGATCTGGTGATAATTTGTGGAATTTTGTAGGATCCTGGTGAATCCTTTTAGGACCTGATGGTGGCTCCTGGAACCTTCTCAGACCCTGATGAATCCGTTAAAATTCAGTGACAACTCCTGCCCTATCCCAGCGTTATTCCCAACCCTTTTCCCATTTAATTCCAATTTTTTTTGACTTTTCCACATTTCGCAGAGGTTCAGTTCCGCCCCGATGGACTGGGATGGACTGGGATGGGACTGGGATGGGATTGGGATGGACTGGGATGGACTGGGATGGACTGGGATGGGACTGGGATGGACTGGGATGGACTGGGAGATTGGGATCCTGGCCTTGGAGCATCCTGGAGATTTGAGTTTAGCATCTGTTGATAATTCCAGGAATTTTGTAGGATCTCGGTGAACCCTGCTGGGATCCGATGATAATTTTGGGAATTTTGTAGGGCAATGGTGGATCCTTGTTGGATCTGATGAGAATTTTGGGAATTTTGTAGGATCCTGGTGAATCCAGTCAGGATCTGGTGATAATTTGTGGAATTTTGTAGAATAACGATGAATTCTTGTAGGATCTGATGGTGGCTCCTGGAACCTTCTCAGAGCCCGATGAATCCGCTAAAACTCAATGACAATTTCTGCCCTATCCCAGAGTTATTCCCAATCCTTCTCCCATCTAATTCCCATTTTTTCGACTTTTCCCCATTTCGCAGAGGTTCAGTTCCGCCCGTACCGCACGGACGACTTCATCACGCGCCTGTACTACGAGATGTTGTACTGGGATGGACTGGGATGGACTGGGATGGACTGGGAGGGACTGGGATGGACTGGGATGGACTGGGATGGACTGGGAGGGACTGGGATGGACTGGGATGGACTGGGATTTCTGTAGGATCCTGGTGAATCCAGTTAGGATCTGGTGATAATTTAGGGAATTTTGTAGGATTCTGGTGAATCCTTGTAGGACCTGATGGTGGCTCCTGGAACCTTCTCAGACCCCAATGAATTCATAGGAATTGATCCTCCATTAATTTGAGGAATTTTGCAAGATGGAAGTCAATTCTTGTAGGACCTGGTGGTGGCTCCTGGAACCTTCTCAGACCTCCATGAATCCATAGGAATTCAATGACAGCTCCTGCCCTATCCCAGCGTTATTCCCAACCCTTTTCCCATCTAATCCCAATTTTTTTTGATTTTTCCCCATTTCCCAGAGGTTCAGTTCCGCCCGTACCGCACGGACGACTTCATCACGCGCCTGTACTACGAGACGCCGCGCCTGACGGTGCTCAACCAGACGTGGGTGCTGAAGGCGCGCGTCAACGACTCGGAGCGCAACCCCAACCTGTCGTGCAAGCGCACGCTGAGCTTCCAGCTGATCCTCAAGAGCAAGGTCAACTCGCCCATGGAGTGCTCCTTCCTCCTCCTCGAGGGGCCCTACGACGACGTCAAGATCAACCCGGTCATCTACCACTTCGTCTTCAGCAACGAGAGCAACGAGACCGACTACATGGCGCTGCCCATCGTCGACTCGGTGGAGTGCAACAAACTGCTGGCGGCCAAGAACATCAACCTGCGCCTTTTTATATTCCAGATCCAAAAATAATTAAAAACAACGTGACTTTTGGGTTTTTTTTTTTGGCCCGGGGGTGGGTGGGAGGGGGGTTTGTTTTGGGGAGGGAGGAGGAGGAGGAGGAGGAAGAGTTGGAGCGATGGCGGCGGCGTTGTCGGACGCGGCGTTGTCGGAGGTGGCGGAAGCATTAAAGGAATGGAGTTGAAGTGGTGGAGAACGGGTCGGAAGAGAGAAAAAAAAAATGGTGGGAAAGCGGCGGAAAAGGGGTTGGAAAGCAGCAAAAGTTGGTGGTGAGGGAATGGCGTTGGGTTGGAACCATCAAAAATGGGTTGGAATTGGTGAAAATGGGTTGGAAAGCGACGAAAGTTGGTGGTGAGTGAATGGGATTGGCTTGGAACCACCAAAAATGTGTTGGAACCATCAAAAACTGGGTTGGAACCGTCCAAAATGGGTCGGAAAAGACAAAAATGGGTTGGAAGAGACAAAAGTTGGTGGTGAGCGAATGGAGTTGGCTTGGAACCATCAAAAACCAGGTTGGAAGTGACAAAAATGGGTTGGGAGTGACAAAAGTTGGTGGGAAAGTGACCAAAGTTGAAGGAGAGTGAATGGAGTTGGGTTGGAACCATCAAAAATGGGTTGGGAGTGACAAAAAAAAGACAAAAATGGGTGGGAAAGACACAAAAATTGGTGTTGGACCAATGGGATTGGCTTGGAAGCATCAAAAATGGGTTGGAATTGGTGAAAATGGGTTGGAAGAGACAAAAGTTGGTGGTGAGTGAATGGGATTGGCTTGGAACCATCAAAAATGGGTTGGAAATGATGAAAATGGGATGGAACCATCAAAAAATGGGATGGAACCATCAAATAATGGATTGGAACCATCCAAAATGGGTTGGGAAAGACAAAAATGGGCTGGAAAAGAGAAAAAATGGGTTGGAAGAGAGAAAAATTGGTGGGAAAGTGACAAAAGTTGGTGGTGAGCGAATGGAGTTGGCTTGGAACCATCAAAAATGGGTTGGAACCATCAAAAATGGGTTGGGACCATCAAAAATGGTTCGGAAAAGAGAAAAATGGGCTAAAAAAACCCAAAAATTGGGTTGGAAGAGAGAAAAAAATTGGTGGGAAAGCGACAAAAATGGGTTGGAAGAGACAAAAGTTGGTGGTGAGCGAATGGGATTGGCTTGGAACCATCAAAAATGGGTTAAAAACATCCAAAATGGGATGGAACCATCAAATAATGGATTGGAACCATCCAAAATGGGTTGGGAAAGACAAAAATGGGTTGGAAGAGACAAAAGTTGGTGGTGAGCGAATGGAGTTGGGTTGGAACCACCAAAAATGGGTTGGGAGTGACAAAAACGGGTGGGAAAGACACAAAAATTGGGGTTGGACCAATGGAATTGGCTTGGAAGCATCAAAAATGGGTTGGAATTGGTGAAAATGGGTTGAAGAGACAAAAGTTGGTGGTGAGTGAATGGGATTGGCTTGGAACCATCAAAAATGGGTTGGAATTGGTGAAAATGGGTTGAAGAGACAAAAGTTGGTGGTGAGTGAATGGGATTGGCTTGGAACCATCAAAAATGGGTTGGAATTGGTGAAAATGGGTTGAAGAGACAAAAGTTGGTGGTGAGCGAATGGGATTGGCTTGGAACCATCAAAAATGGGTTGGAACCGTCCAAAATGGGTTGGAACCATCAAAAAATGGGTCGGAAAAGACAAAAATGGGCTGGAAAAGACAAAGAATGGGTTGGAAGAGAGAAAAAAATCGGTGGGAAAGCAACAAAAATGGGTTGGAAGAGACAAAAGTTGGTGGTGAGCCAATGGAGTTGGCTTGGAACCATCAAAAATGGGTTGGAATTGGTAAAAATGGGTTGGAAGTGACAAAAGTTGGTGGGAAAGTGACCAAAGTTGAAGGAGAGTGAATGGAGTTGGATTGGAACCATCAAAAATGGGTTGGGAGTGACAAAAATGGGTGGGAAAGACACAAAAATTGGGGTTGGACCAATGGAATTGGCTTGGAAGCATCAAAAATGGGTTGAAGTGACAAAAATGGGTTGGAATTGGTAAAAATGGGTTGGAAGAGGTGAAAGTTGGTGTTGAGCCAATGGAGTTGGCTTGGAACCGTCAAAAATGGGTTGGAACCATCGAAAACCAGGTTGGGAGTGGCAAAAATGGGTTGGAAGTGACAAAAACGGGTGGGAAAGACACAAAAATTGGGGTTGAACCAATGGAATTGGCTTGGAAGCATCAAAAATGGGTTGGAATTGGTGAAAATGGGTTGAAGAGACAAAAGTTGGTGGTGAGCGAATGGGATTGGCTTGGAACCATCAAAAATGGGTTGGAATCATCAAAATTTAGTCCAAGCCCAACGTAAAAGACTTGAAACCACCAAAAATTGGCCGAAACCGCCAAATATTGGTCAAAACTCAACAGAAAGGTCTTGAAACCATCAAAAATTGGTTGCAACCACCAAAAATGGTTTGAAACCATCAAAAACGGTCAAAACTCAAAGGAAAAAAAAATTGAATATTTTTTCATTCATTTTCATTCAATTTTTCATCAAAAATTGGTTTGAAACCACCAAGAAATGGTTGAAAACCATCCAAAAATGGTCAAAACTCAACAGAAAGGCCTTGAAACCATCAAAAATTGGTTTAAATTGACCAAAATTTGGTCCGAACCCACCAGAAATTGGTTTGAAACCACCAGAAATTGTTTGAAACCACCAAAAATTGGCCAAAACTCAACGGAAGGGTCTTGAAACATCAAAACTTGACCCAAAACCACCAAAATGGTTTAAAAACATCAAAATTTTGTCCCAAACCAATGGAAAAGGTCTTGAAACCTCAAGAATTGGTTTGAAACCACCAAAAATTGGTTCAAAGCCAACAGAAAAGCCTCGAAACATCAAAAATGGACCCAAACCCAACAGAAGGGTCTTGAAATGATAAAAAAAGTGGTTGAAACCATCAAGAAATGGTCAAAACTCAACAGAAAGGTCTTGGAACCTTCAAAAATTGGTTGAAACCACCAAAATTTGGTCCGAACCCACCAGAAATTGTTTGAAACCACCAAAAATTGGCCAAAACTCGACAGAAGGGTCTTGAAACCATCAAAACTTGACCTAAACCCACCAAAAATGGTTTGAAAATATCAAAATTTTGTCCCAAACCAATGGAAAAGTTCTTGAAACCCTCAAAAAATTGGTTGGAACCACGAAAAATGATTTGAAACCATCAAGAAACGGTCAAAGCTCAACAGAAGGGTCTGGAAACCTCAAGAATTGGTTTGAAACCACCAAAAATTGGTTCAAAGCCAACAGAAAAGCCTTGAAACGCCAAAATGGACCCAAACCCAACAGAAGGGTCTTGAAATGATAAAAAAGTTGGTTGAAACCATCCAAAAAATGTCAAAGCTCAACAGAAAGGTCTGGAAACCACTGAAAACTGACCCAAACCTATCAAAAACGGAGGAAAAACGCCAAAAAATGGCTTGAAAATGGCAGAAATTGATGTCAACCCAACGGAAAGGTCTTGGAACCATCAAAAATTGGTTGCGACCACCAAAAATGGTTTGAAACCATCAAAAACGGTCAAAACTCAATGGGAAAAAAAAATTGAAAATTTTTTCATTCATTTTCATTCAATTTTTCATCAAAAATTGGTTGAAACCACCACAAATGGGTTGAAACCATCAAGAAATGGTCAAAGCACAATGGAAAGTTCTTGAAATGTCAAAAATTGGTTGAAACCACCAAGAAATGGTTGAAAACCATCCAGAAATGGTCAAAACCCCTCAGAAAGGTCCTGAAACCATCAAAAATTGGTTTGAAACCACCAAAATTTGGTCCGAAGCCACCAAAAATTGGTTTGAAACCACCAAAAATTGGCAGAAACCCAACAGAAGGGTCTTGAAATCATCAAAAATTGGTCCAAAAGTGACAGAAAGTTCTTGAAACCATCAAAAATTGGTTTAAATTCACCAAAATTTGGTCCAAACCCAATGGAAAGGCCTTGAAACCACCAAAAATGGATGGAAACCACCAAAAACTTGTCAAAACTCAATGGAAAGGTCTTGTAACCATCAAAAATTGGTTTAAATTCACCAAAATTTGGTCCAAACCCAACGGAAAGTTCTGGAAACCACCAAAAATGGTTTAGAACCATCCAAAAATGTCAAAATTAAATGGAAAGGTCTGGAAACCATCAAAAATTGGTTGAAACCACCAAAACTTGGTCCGAACCCACCAAAATTTGGTCTAAACCCACCAGAAATGGTTTGAAACCACCAAAAATTGGCCAAAACTCAACGGAAGGGTCTTGGAACCATCAAAACTTGACCTAAAACCACCAAAAATGGTTTAAAAATACCAAAATTTTGTCCCAAACCAATGGAAAGTTCTTGAAACCATCAAGAATTGGTTGCAACCACCAAAAATGGTTTGAAACCATCCAAAAATGGTCAAAACTCAATGGGAAAAAAAAATTGAAAATTTTTTCATTCATTTTCATTCAATTTTTCATCAAAAATTGGTTGAAACCACCACAAATGGGTTGAAACCATCAAGAACTGGTCAAAACTCAATGGGAAAAAAAATTGAAAATTTTTTCATTCATTTTCATCAAAATTCATTTTCAATTTTTCATCAAAAATTGGTTTGAAACCACCAAGAAATGGTTGAAAACCATCCAAAAATGGTCAAAACTCAACAGAAAGGCCTTGAAACCATCAAAAATTGGTTTGAAACCACCAAAATTTGGTCCGAATCCACCAGAAATTGTTTGAAACCACCAAAAATTGGTCAAAACTCAACAGAAGGGTCTTGGAACCATCAAAACTTGACCTAAAACCACCAAAAATGGTTTAAAAATACCAAAATTTTGTCCCAAACCAATGGAAAGGTCTTGAAACCATCAAAAAATTGGTTGGAACCACGAAAAATGATTTGAAACCATCAAAAACGGTCAAAACTCAATGGGGAAAAAAATTGGAAATTTTTTCATTCATTTTCATTCAATTTTTCATCAAAAATTGGTTTGAAACCACCAAGAAATGGTTGAAAACCATCCAAAAATGGTCAAAACCCCTCAGAAAGGTCTTGAAACCATCAAAAATTGGTTTGAAGCCACCAAAATTTGGTCCGAAGCCACCAAAAATGGTTTGAAACCACTAAAAATTGGCAGAAACCCAACAGAAAGGTCTTGAAATCGTCCAAAATTGGTCCAAAAGTGATGGAAAGGTCTTGAAAGCATCAAAAATTGGTTTAAATTCACCAAAATTTGGTCCAAACCCAATGGAAAGTTCTGGAAACCACCAAAAATGGATGGAAACCACCAAAAATGGTTTAGAACCATCCAAAAATGGTCAAAACTCAACAGAAAAGTCTTGAAACCATCAAAAATTGGTTGAAACCACCAAAATTTGGTCCGAACCCACCAAAATTGTTTGAAACCACCAAAAATTGGCCAAAACTCAACGGAAGGGTCTTGAAACATCAAAACTTGACCCAAAACCACCAAAAATGGTTTAAAAATACCAAAATTTTGTCCCAAATCAATGGAAAGTTCTTGAAACCACCAAAAATTGGTTGGAACCACCAAAAATGGTTTGAAACCATCAAAAACGGTCAAAACTCAATGGGGAAAAAAATTGAAAATTTTTTCATTCATTTTCATCAAAATTCATTTTCAATTTTTCATCAAAAATTGGTTTGAAACCACCAAGAAATGGTTGAAAACCATCCAAAACTGGTCAAAACTCAATGGGAAAAAAAATTGAAAATTTTTTCATTCATTTTCATCAAAATTCATTTTCAATTTTTCATCAAAAATTGGTTTGAAACCACCAAGAAATGGTTGAAAACCATCCAGAAATGGTCAAAGCCCAACAGAAAGGTCTTGTAACCATCAAAAATTGGTTGGAACCACCAAAATTTGGTCCGAACCCACCAAAAATGGTTTGAAACCACCAAAAATTGGCCAAAACTCAACAGAAGGGTCTTGAAACCATCAAAACTTGATCTAAACCCACCAAAAATGGTTTGAAACCATCAAAAACGGTCAAAACTCAATGGGGAAAAAAATTAAAATTTTTTCGTACATTTTCATTCAATTTTTCATCAAAAATTGGTTTGAAACCACCAAGAAATGGTTGAAAACCATCCAGAAATGGTCAAAACTCAACAGAAAAGTCTTGAAACCATCAAAAATTGGTTGAAACCACCAAAATTTGGTCCGAACCCACCAGAAATTGGTTTGAAACCACCAAAAATTGGCAGAAACCCAACAGAAAGGTCTTGAAATCGTCAAAAATTGGTCCAAAAGTGACGGAAAGTTCTTGAAAGCATCAAAAATTGGTTTAAATTACCCAAAATTTGGTCCAAACCCAACGGAAAGATCTGGAAACCACCAAAAATGGATGGAAACCACCAAAAATGGTTTAGAACCATCCAAAAATGGTCAAAACTCAACAGAAAGGTCTTGTAACCATCAAAAATTGGTTGAAACCACCAAAATTTGGTCTGAACCCACCAGAAATGGTTTGAAACCACCAAAAATTGGCCAAAACTCAACGGAAGGGTCTTGGAACCATCAAAACTTGACCTAAAACCACCAAAAATGGTTTGAAACCATCAAAAACGGTCAAAACTCAATGGGGAAAAAAATTGAAAATTTTTTCATTCATTTTCATTCAATTTTTCATCAAAAATTGGTTTGAAACCACCAAGAAATGGTTGAAAACCATCCAAAAATGGTCAAAACTCAACAGAAAGGCCTTGAAACCATCAAAAATTGGTTTGAAACCACCAAAATTTGGTCCGAACCCACCAGAAATTGTTTGAAACCACCAAAAATTGGCCAAAACTCGACAGAAGGGTCTTGAAACCATCAAAACTTGACCTAAACCCACCAAAAATGGTTTGAAAATACCAAAATTTTGTCCCAAACCAATGGAAAGTTCTTGAAACCATCAAAAATTGGTTGGAACCACGAAAAATGATTTGAAACCATCAAGAACGGTCAAAACTCAATGGGGAAAAAAATTGAAAATTTTTTCATTCATTTTCATTCAATTTTTCATCAAAAATTGGTTTGAAACCACCAAGAAATGGTTGAAAACCATCCAAAAATGGTCAAAACCCCTCAGAAAGGTCTTGAAACCATCAAAAATTGGTTGGAACCACCAAAATTTGGTCCAAACCCACCAAAAATGGTTTGAAACCACCAAAAATTGGCGGAAACCCAAGGGAAAGGTCTTGAAATCGTCAAAAATTGGTCCAAAAGTGATGGAAAGTTCTTGAAACCATCAAAAATTGGTTTTAAATTCACCAAAATTTGGTCCAAACCCAATGGAAAGATTTGAAACCACCAAAAATGGATGGAAACCACCAAAAAATTTGAAAATTAAACAGAAAGGCCTTGAAACCATCAAAAATTGGTTGCAACCACCAAAAACGGTTTGAAACCATCAAAAACGGTCAAAACTCAATGGGGAAAAAAATTGAAATTTTTTCATTCATTTTCATTCAATTTTGCATCAAAAATTGGTTGGAACCTCCACAAATGGGTTGAAACCATCAAGAAATGGTCAAAGCACAATGGAAAGTTCTTGAAATGTCAAAAATTGGTTGAAACCACCAAGAAATGGTTGAAAACCATCCAGAAATGGTCAAAACCCCTCAGAAAGGTCCTGAAACCATCAAAAATTGGTTTGAAACCACCAAAATTTGGTCCGAAGCCACCAAAAATTGGTTTGAAACCACCAAAAATTGGCAGAAACCCAACAGAAGGGTCTTGAAATCATCAAAAATTGGTCCAAAAGTGACAGAAAGTTCTTGAAACCATCAAAAATTGGTTTAAATTCACCAAAATTTGGTCCAAACCCAATGGAAAGGCCTTGAAACCACCAAAAATGGATGGAAACCACCAAAAACTTGTCAAAACTCAATGGAAAGGTCTTGTAACCATCAAAAATTGGTTTAAATTCACCAAAATTTGGTCCAAACCCAACGGAAAGTTCTGGAAACCACCAAAAATGGTTTAGAACCATCCAAAAATGTCAAAATTAAATGGAAAGGTCTGGAAACCATCAAAAATTGGTTGAAACCACCAAAACTTGGTCCGAACCCACCAAAATTTGGTCTAAACCCACCAGAAATGGTTTGAAACCACCAAAAATTGGCCAAAACTCAACGGAAGGGTCTTGGAACCATCAAAACTTGACCTAAAACCACCAAAAATGGTTTAAAAATACCAAAATTTTGTCCCAAACCAATGGAAAGTTCTTGAAACCATCAAGAATTGGTTGCAACCACCAAAAATGGTTTGAAACCATCCAAAAATGGTCAAAACTCAATGGGGAAAAAAATTGAAATTTTTTCATTCATTTTCATTCAATTTTTCATTAAAAATTTGTTTGACACCACCACAAATGGGTTGAAACCATCAAGAACTGGTCAAAACTCAATGGGAAAAAAAATTGAAAATTTTTTCATTCATTTTCATCAAAATTCATTTTCAATTTTTCATCAAAAATTGGTTTGAAACCACCAAGAAATGGTTGAAAACCATCCAAAAATGGTCAAAACCCCTCAGAAAGGTCTTGAAACCATCAAAAATTGGTTGAAACCACCAAAATTTGGTCCGAATCCACCAGAAATTGTTTGAAACCACCAAAAATTGGTCAAAACTCAACAGAAGGGTCTTGGAACCATCAAAACTTGACCTAAAACCACCAAAAATGGTTTGAAAATACCAAAATTTTGTCCCAAACCAATGGAAAGTTCTTGAAACCATCAAAAAATTGGTTGGAACCACGAAAAATGATTTGAAACCATCAAAAACGGTCAAAACTCAATGGGGAAAAAAATTGGAAATTTTTTCATTCATTTTCATTCAATTTTTCATCAAAAATTGGTTTGAAACCACCAAGAAATGGTTGAAAACCATCCAAAAATGGTCAAAACCCTCAGAAAGGTCTTGAAACCATCAAAAATTGGTTTGAAGCCACCAAAATTTGGTCTGAAGCCACCAAAAATTGTTTGAAACCACCAAAAATTGGCAGAAACCCAACAGAAAGGTCTTGAAATCGTCCAAAATTGGTCCAAAAGTGATGGAAAGGTCTTGAAAGCATCAAAAATTGGTTTAAATTCACCAAAATTTGGTCCAAACCCAACGGAAAGTTCTGGAAACCACCAAAAATGGATGGCAACCACCAAAAATGGTTTAGAACCATCCAAAAATGGTCAAAACTCAACAGAAAGGTCTTGAAACCATCAAAAATTGGTTGAAACCACCAAAATTTGGTCCGAACCCACCAAAATTGTTTGAAACCACCAAAAATTGGCGGAAACCACCAAAAATTGGCCAAAACTCGACAGAAGGGTCTTGAAACCATCAAAACTTGACCTAAACCCACCAAAAATGGTTTGAAAATACCAAAATTTTGTCCCAAACCAATGGAAAGTTCTTGAAACCATCAAAAATTGGTTGGAACCACGAAAAATGATTTGAAACCATCAAGAAATGGTCAAAGCTCAACAGAAGGGTCTGGAAACCTCAAGAATTGGTTTGAAACCACCAAAACTTGGTTCAAAGCCACCAGAAAAGCCTTGAAACATCAAAAATGGACCCAAACCCAACAGAAGGGTCTTGAAATGATAAAAAATTGGTTGAAACCATCCAAAAATGGTCAAAACTCAATGGAAAGGTCTTGAAACCATCAAAAATTGGTTTAAATTGACCAAAATTTGGTCCGAACCCACCAGAAATTGGTTTGAAACCACCAAAAATTGGCAGAAACCCAACAGAAAGGTCTTGAAATCGTCAAAAATTGGTCCAAAAATGACGGAAAGTTCTTGAAACCATCAAAAATTGGTTTAAATTCACCAAAATTTGGTCCAAACCCAACGGAAAGTTCTGGAAACCACCAAAAATGGATGGCAACCACCAAAAATGGTTTAGAACCATCCAAAAAATGTGAAAATTAAACAGAAAGGTCTTGAAACCATCAAGAATTGGTTGCAACCACGAAAAATGATTTGAAACCATCAAGAACGGTCAAAACTCAATGGGAAAAAAAATTGAAATTTTTTTCATTCATTTTCATTCAATTTTTCATCAAAAATTGGTTGGAACCACCACAAATGGGTTGAAACCATCAAGAAATGGTCAAAGCACAATGGAAAGTTCTGGAAACGTCAAAAATTGGTTTGAAACCGCCAAGAAATGGTTGAAAACCATCCAAAAATGGTCAAAACCCCTCAGAAAGGTCCTGAAACCACCAAAAATTGGTTTAAATTCACCAAAATTTGGTCCAAACCCAACGGAAAGATCTGGAAACCACCAAAAATGGATGGAAACCACCAAAAATGGTTTAGAACCATCCAAAAAAATGTGAAAATTAAACAGAAAGGTCTTGAAACCATCAAAAATTGGTTTAAATTCACCAAAATTTGGTCTGAACCCACCAAAAATGGTTTGAAACCACCAGAAATTGGTCAAAACTCAACGGAAGGGTCTTGGAACCATCAAAACTTGACCCAAAACCACCAAAAATGGTTTAAAAATACCAAAATTTTGTCCCAAATCAATGGAAAGTTCTTGAAACCACCAAAAATTGGTTTGAAACCACCAAAAATTGGTTCAAAGCCAACAGAAAAGCCTTGAAACGCCAAAATGGACCCAAACCCAACAGAAGGGTCTTGAAATGATAAAAAAGTTGGTTGAAACCATCCAAAAATGGTCAAAGCCCAACAGAAAGGTCTTGAAACCATCAAAAATTGGTTGCGACCACCAAAAACGGTTTGAAACCATCAAAAACGGTCAAAATTCAGTGGGGAAAAAAATTGGAAATTTTTTCATTCATTTTCATTCAATTTTGCATCAAAAATTGGTTTGAAACACCAAGAAATGGTTGAAAACCATCAAGAAATGGTCAAAATCCCTCAGAAAGGTCTTGTAACCATCAAAAATTGGTTTAAATTAACCAAAATTTGGTCCGAACCCACCAGAAATGGTTTGAAATCACCAAAAATTGGCGGAAACCCAACAGAAAGGTCTTGAAATCGTCAAAATTTGGTCCAAAAGTGACAGAAAGTTCTTGAAACCATCAAAAATTGGTTTAAATTCACCAAAATTTGGTCCAAGCCCAATGGAAAGATCTGGAAACCACCAAAAATGGATGGAAACCACCAAAAATGGTTTAGAACCATCCAAAAAATGTCAAAATTAAACAGAAAGGTCTTGAAACCATCAAGAATTGGTTGCAACCACCAAAAATGGTTTGAAACCATCAAAAACTGGTCAAAACTCAATGGGGAAAAAAAATTGAAAATTTTTTCATTCATTTTCATTCAATTTTTCATCAAAAATTGGTTTGAAACCACCAAGAAATGGTTGAAAACCATCCAAAAATGGTCAAAACCCCTCAGAAAGGTCTTGAAACCATCAAAAATTGGTTTGAAACCACCAAAACTTGGTCTGAACCCACCAGAAATGGTTTGAAACCACCAAAAATTGGTGGAAACCCAATGGAAGGGTCTTGGAACCATCAAAACTTGACCCAAAACCACCAAAAATGGTTTGAAAATATCAAAATTTTGTCCCAAACCAATGGAAAGTTCTTGAAACCATCAAGAATTGGTTGCAACCACCAAAAACGGTTTGAAACCATCAAAAACGGTCAAAGCTCAATGGGGAAAAAAATTGAAATTTTTTTCATTCATCTTCATCCAATTTTTCATCAAAAATTGGTTTGACACCACCAAGAAATGGTTGAAAACCATCCAAAAATGGTCAAAGCCCAACAGAAAGGCCTTGGAACCATCAAAAATTGGTTGAAACCACCAAAACTTGGTCCGAACCCACCAGAAATGGTTTGAAACCACCAAAAATTGGCCAAAACTCAACAGAAGGGTCTTGAAACCATCAAAACTTGACCTAAAACCACCAAAAATGGTTTAAAAATATCAAAATTTTGTCCCAAACCAATGGAAAAGTTCTTGAAACCCTCAAAAAATTGGTTGGAACCACCAAAAATGATTTGAAACCATCAAGAAATGGTCAAAGCTCAACAGAGGGGTCTTGAAACCTCAAAACTTGGTTTGAAACCACCAAAAATTGGTTCAAAGCCAACAGAAAAGCCTCGAAACATCAAAAATGGACCCAAACCCAACAGAAGGGTCTTGAAATGATAAAAAAATTGGTTGAAACCATCC
>NW_026993289.1:0-16169 GCF_028769735.1 Zonotrichia leucophrys gambelii
CCAGTGCCTTGGGCAGGGGGGGAGTGTGCAGGGGGCTCACAGCAGTTTCCTGGCACAGCCAGAGCTCCTGGCATGGACGCGAGGCTGCATCAGAGCAGGGCCTGGGCTGTGTCTTTGTTCTTGGGTAGGCTGTGAAGGGGCACCAGGGCAATTGTCCCACACCAGCCCCTGCAACCACCACTGCCAGCACTGGCCTCTCCCCACCTGCAGGAGGTTGTTTGTCCCTGCATGGAGGGACACCAAGTGACCAGGTCAGCAGTCTGTGTTTGCTCTGTACTGAGGAGATCTCAGCAGTGCATCGTGTGTGTGTGGGGGGGAGATGAACCTCAGTGAGCACAAACACCATCAGCAGCACCCGGGGGTGGCACAATTCCAGTGGCACAAACAGTGCCTTGAGGCCACTTCACTCAGGTGGAATGTCCTCTGGGAAACCACCTGAATTCTTTGCCTGGCTGTGCTGAGGACTGCATGGAGAGAAACATCCAGGGCAGGGAGGCTCCAGGGAAAATGCTCAGGACCACCATAGACTGCACAGAGAGACATTGGAGTGGTGACTCTGTGGGGAGAAATCAGAGCTGCCTCCCTTCTGAACCACCTGAGGACCTGGACGGGGCTCTGCTGTGTCCTGGGCACTGAGTTGGCACTGAGGGATGTGGAAAAGGCTTTTGGTGTCAGGGATGTTGAGAAGGCTGGGCAGTGTCACTGTGAGACTTCTCTCAAAGCTCTTGGAAAGGCCAGAGCCATCCCAGCGGATCCTGGGCACCTGGGAAGGGCAGACCTGGAAGCAGTCTGCAAACATGTGGCAGCAGCTCTCTGGCCACAGCGAGCAAGGCACAACTTCCCAGGCATTGTCTTAGGGAAGGCTGTGAGAAGATCAGAGAAATGAATGAGAAACAATTCTTATCTTCACTTGCTGCACCTGTTGTTGTGAACATGTAGAATGTGTTATGGAGATTTGTTTACCAAAGGGTGATTTCTTAATTGGCCACTGGTGATGGTGTTTGGATTCAAGGACCAATTGGGTCTACCTGTATGGTGACTGTGTCTAAGGGCGATGGGTGTCTTAATAAGCATAGTATAATAAAGTGATTGATCAGCCTTCTGAGAATCATGGAGTCAATGCTAATTATTACCCCTTTGGGGACGCCTGGTTACGGCAAGGGGTGAACCCCGGTGTGACCCGGGGGAGCTTGCGGTTGGGAAAAGGTGCCTGCAGAAATGGGCATCCATCTCATTTCTCCATTTCATCTCCTTGTCAGAAGATGAAACCCTTGCAGTGTGGGAACGTATGATTTGTCATGAGACTTCCTATGTTGCAAGATGTTCTCTGCAGTCTTTTCTGTTAGGCCAAAATTCATGGTTTCCCCGTGGATGTGGAAATCTCACTGGATCTGCAGGCCTGGGACTCACTGGGTCTCTGTATCTGGGGAACCTGAGGTGAGATGTGAGTGTACCTTGACTACTATCAATCTGGTCAATGCTTTCCAGAACTCTAAGGGGCCAGATCCCATGGGAAAGTGAATCCACCTTGATAGGCACATCCCAGTCAGACTTGGAGGAGCGTGTCCCCCGCATGGGCAGCCACCAGACCCTCTGCCACAGCCAGCTGTGGATCTGTTTAGGGATAGCCACCACTGGCTCATTGACCCCTGCCATGCTGGGGAGGCAGGGGGGGCACTGCACCTGGAGCAGCTTGCTCCTGGCTTCCCAGAGCATGCACAGGAAAGTGTGAGAGATCGTCTGGAGTTCCCCTCATTTGCCTCATGACCATCCCCAGGACAGACATTGGGACCCTGAGGACCCAGATCAGAATTCTGGCCTGCCAGTGGTGGATAAACGCCAAATAATCCTGAGGCTCCTGAGCAGAATTCTGGCCTGCCAGGGGATTGTTTGCAGCTGTGTCTACAGTGACTGCTTCTAGCAGGGCCTGCCAGGGGGTGACGCACCCCATGTGCTTGCACCTGCTCTGTGACAATAGCTTGTGGATTTCCCCACCTCTTGGCCTGGTTGGACTTTTCTGGGGTAACCTTTGGTGGTCCCCCCCCCCACAGAAGAGCCATCATCTGCTTTTCAACCACCCTGATGGATGGACTGAGATGGGAGAAGACTCTCCCTCAAGGACTGCGATATGAGAACCCTATATGGAGAAGCTCCCCCTTCCCAAGGACTGAGACTGAAACCCTCAATATGGGGGAGGTGTGTGAGGGAGCTGACCTGACCAAAGCCAGATATTTGCCTGCATGTGTGGCCATTGGACCAAGAAGACAATGGTTCTCACCTACTGCTGAGAACATGGACTGTCTGTACCTGTCTTCAATACATTCTTTCCCCCTCAGCGATTTTAATAGACTTATTCTTTATTGTACCTGTTCCCCCTCAACAATTTCAAGATTTGTTCCCCCCCTCAGCAATGGACTATAATAGAACCTTGAGTTAACCAGGACTTTTGAGATCTCCCTAATGTGACTAGGCGAACTCCATCAGTTGGACTACAAGGACTTTTTCTCTCTACGTTTGGTAGCTCCCTCTCTCTCTCTCCACCTCTTTTCTATTCTTTTCCTTTCTCTAATTCCATTAACACATTTGCTGTGGTCATTCAATAAAGGTGCATTTGTTCTGATTGATACTGCAATCCCCTTTCCGTGTTGGTTTTGCATTCCAAGAACAGTAAGCAAACCATCACAACCCCCATTCATATGAACAGATGGTGACAACTGACACCCATCAGGAGCTGCAGGCCGACCATGAGCAGCATCATCACTGCAGGGATCCCAAGGGACAGCAGCGGGATCCAACGCATGGAGCGGGACAGGTGGGAACCCGGCACCAGCTGGTCACTCAGCTGTCCATAGACTTCTCTAACAAGGAATGCTTCACCGCGTGCCAACGGGAAGATGTGGGCCATCCGATGGTCCTTCCAATATATTAATTCTGGGAGGCACTTTTCATGGACCTGGACAAATTTATGTCACTTCCAAAGTCCAGACCATTGGTCCAGGGGAAGAAATTTTCGTACAGCTCTGTTGCACAGAACCTCTTTTTTATCTATCACAAGGGACTCCTATTGCACAAGCGTTCCCGTTATCTAAAGACAATCCAGGACAGGTTCCCCTCAACCCCACCATCATGTGGGTGCAGGTTGTGGCCTCCAACAAACCTGTCGTGGAGTGTGGCCTGCTCTGCAAAGGGGAGAAGATTTACTGCCTGAGCATGCTGAACACCAGGGCGGATGTTACTATCATAGCCCGCTCTGAATGGGCAGCAAATTGGGAACTACAGCCCGTGGCGGGGATGATTTCAGGGATTGGAAGGGCAGCGGTTTCCATAAGGACTAAGAGAAATATTATAGTAGAAGGTCCCGAGGGCAAGATGGCAACAATCCAGCCATTCGTGGTGAGGGCACTGATCACCTTTTGGGGCGGGGACCTTCTAGCCCAATGGGGTGCCTCTCTAAAAATTCCCAGTAGGGATACTAAGTGGGGGCCACTGTGAAGTGTGTGAAACCCACCATCCCACAACTCACCTGGAAACAACAACATCCAGTGTGGAATGACCAGTGGCCCCCTTCTTTCTAACACAAAGTTACGTGCACTGGAGGCCCTCGTGGAGGAGCAGCTTGCCAAGGGCCACATCACCAAAACCAACAGCCCTTGGAACTCCCCTATCATTATTTTAGGAACACCCAGCAAAGACAGGGGAGTATTACAGTGACCTGAGGAGGTCGCTGGGGTGAGAGAAGGACGAGAATCTTGTTTCTTGATCAGAAGGCTGGATTTATTGATATATGATATATGATACATTATAACTATACTCAAAAGAATAAAGAGAGAAGTTTCAGAGAGCTGCTAAGCTAAGAATAGAAATAAAGAATGAATAACAAAGTTCTGTGTCCAGGGAATCTGTCCCTGAGCTGCTCCTGTGATTGGCCCTTAATGGTACACAGGGAAGATGAGCCAATCACAGGTGCATCCTATTGCATTCCACAGCAGCTGATAACAATTGTTTACATTCTTCTTCTGGGGCCTTTGCTTCCCAGATGATGGACAAATCTGAAAGAAGGGATTTCTATGAAAAAATGTCTGTGACATCTCACCTTTCTAAATTGTATAAATTAAAAGAAAAATGCTGATGTGAAATGAACAGGAAATGTCTTCACCTGTAAAATATACAATACTAACAAATCACTAAAACAATCCTACAATCTAAGAAAATGCAAAAAACAATGCAAAGAGAATTCAAGTCCAAGCAGCTGGGTTTCAGGAACAGTCCAAGAGCTGAAGTTGTTTCGTTTGGACATCTGAGAGTCCTTTTTGGTCCTGAAAACAGACTTGCTGCAAAAGAGTCCCATCAATAGTTATCACAAACCATTGACAGACTTACAACAATTTCAAACAATTTCAAAAAATTTGAACAACTTTGGAATGTCCTTTTCTGGCCCTTCACTGCTTCAGTGCTTCAGAGCTGCTGCCCACTATTTTCAATCTTTTTTATTTAATTTAAATTTTTTTTTTTTTTGATCGAAAAGCAAAAGAGCCGTAGCCGAGCAGAGCAGTGCCAGAGCATGAAAGGCCCTGGGGGCCCTGGCCCATCATGGACCAGGAACCCCAAAACTGGCCCACAAAGGGGGACCAGGACCAGTAGGAGAAACCTCAACCCCCAGTAACACCAAGAGGCCAAATGCTGGCCCTGGCCCAAAAACTTCCTGAGCCCGATGGCCAAGGCCAAACCCATGAGGCAGGCTCTGCATTCCCACAGGCCTGTACCCTGCTGCCAGTACAATGGCAGCACAGGTGGTGACACGCTTTCTTTCCCCAAAACCACTGAGGCATGCCAGCAGCAAGGAAAAGAAGCCTTCCCCAGAAACCCCATCTAGGGTCTGGAGATGTTTGTTTCTCACAGCAAACCAGCTATGGTCTCCTCCATCTGTGCCCTCTTCCCCTGCAAATGCAGCAGGTTTGTCTCTCATCTGCCCCATGGTTTCATCCCCACCCCCTCCGGGCTGGGGACCAGAGGCAGAGCTCTCGGGATGCACCTGCCCCCCGCCACTAGGGCGCAAGAGAGGCGGCAGACATGGCAGCCTCCATGGGACAATCCCCGAAAAACCACCCCCGAACCCGCCGAGAATGCTGATCTTAAAAGCAGGGAGACGGGCTGTCCCCCCAGTCAGCTGGCGGGCAGCCCCTGCTCCACGGAAGGGAAGACCAGCTGCCGGGGCCGCTGCAGGGGCAGCCGGTCCGGGATGGTCCGAGCTCGAACAAGCCGCCGGTTCCAGGGCAGTGTCTGACGCCGACACGGAGGACACAGTGTCCGATAGCGGCAGCACTGCTGGGGCAGCCTGTGCAGGCAGCGGGGGGGAAGCCAGAACCGGGGAGGGAATCTCGCTGGATGTAGGAGTGGCTGCGGGCTTTTCCAAGGGTCCCGCAGGTTCGGCGCCATCTCCAGCATCATCCTGAACAGGAACCGTCTCGGCTTGAGGCGGCGGGAAGGCCGGTGGAGCTGAAGCGAACTCCTCCGCTGAGCCGGAAGCTGGAGACGCGTTGTCGTCACCTGGGAACAGCGACTCAGCCGCAAGAAGGGAAGCTGGTGAAGCCGCGGGCGGGGCCACTTGGAGAGGTGGAGACGGGATCACACGGAGAGACGGAGCTGGCAGGGGTGGGGAGGCCTCCGGGACCGGTGCCACCCCCATCTCTTGGTGGGGCGGAGTCCGAGAGGCCGGCTGTGGAAGGGCCTGCCGGGCTTCCAAGGGCGGCACCAACAGTGCTGGCTTGAGCGGCGCCGCCTCCTCCCATCCCCCCGGAGAGAGAGAAGGGGGGGGGAGGAGAAGGTTTCGTCTGCACAGGCTCCGGAGAAAGAGTAAAAAAAACTTCTTCGCTCGGCGAAGTTTCAGCCCCCCCGCCGTGAAGCAGGGGGGACTGGGAAGCCTCCACTCATCCCCCACCAGGTCTTCTCCCGCTGGGGACGGTGGAAACGGAGCCTGCCCATAGCAGTTAGAAATCCATTGAAAAATAGCTGCTCTCCGTTTCAAAACTGGGAAGAGCTGTCTAAATGCTGAGTATACAGGAGGCAAAAGACATCCCTGACTTTAGGCGAAATAAAAAATGGAATCCATGCACTCCCACACGAAAACATCCAAAGCGTATAGGACATCAGTAAAGAACCCAAAAAGCTTTGCCCATCGAAAGAACTTATAGAGATCTGTTGCTGACAGAAAAAAACCATCTTCTCTACACCATTCTTGCCAGAGGGCAATAAGTTTCTCCTCTGAAGGGGAGAACTGAACCTCTTCCTGCAAGGCATGTGTCTGCCATACAAGCAGCCACAAACTACGAAGGGCTGGTTTATCAGGAAGGGAAAAGCCAACAGTACCTTTTGAAAGAGTCCAGCTTGCTCTGGCCAGCTCCATGGGTCTGCTGCTCTCTCTGAACATCTTCCTGAAGGTTTTCCAGAAGAAGGTTCTCTTTGTGGTCAGCCTTGGCTGTGAACTCTGTCCAAATCTGGATCTTCAGTTCTTCAGCTCCTGGCTTGAATCCACTTCTGTGGTCACTTCAAAGCAAGAATCACATGCTACACATACAGGATTTTTCCCAGTGCAGCAATTTTGCTCCTCTGGTCTTATGAAATTAATTTTTGCTCTGACACGAGGGGTCACCAAATATTACAGCGACCTGAGGAGGTCGCTGGGGTGAGAGAAGGATGAGAATCTTGTTTGATGATCAGAAGGCTGGATTTATTGATATATGATATATAATACATTATAACTATACTAAAAAGAATAAGGAGAGAAGTTGCAGAGGCTTGCTAAGCTAAGAATAGAGTAGAAAGAATGAAAAACAAAGTTCTGTATCCCGGGAATCTGTCCCTGAGCTTGGTCCTGTGATTGGCCCCCAATTGTAAACACAGAATCTGATCCAATCACAGGGGCAAATGCTACATTTCACAGCAGCCAATACCAATTATTTACATTCTTCTTCTGGGGCTCTGCTTCCCAGAAGATGCACAAATCCAAAAGAAAAAGATTTCTATGAAAAAATGTCTGCGACTCTGGGCAACCTGTTCCAATGCTTTACAACCTTTTCCAAGAAGAAGTGTTCCCTAATTTCCAATCTAAACCTCTCCTGGTGCAAGTTGAGACCTTTTCCTCTTGTCCTGTCCCTGTTCCCATGGGAGCAGAGCCGCACCTGGCTTCACCCTCCTGTCAGGGACTTGTGGAGGGCCACGAGGCTCCCCCGAGCCTCCTTTTCTCCAGGCTGAAGCCTGGAGAAACTCCAACCCACAGTTTGAGTTGATTCAGAGGAACCAACAAATCTGGTTTAGGTACTGTTAAATGATGCTGGCTGTTCTTAGTAGTAAAAACCAGAAAACAAACGAGATATGCCCAGCAGCTCAGTGTGGTGAGTTGTGCTAGAAAAGAGCCCACTCCAGACTCCAATGGCACAAGCATCAGCACCAGATTCTGCCTGGGATAACCTCTGTGAATTCCTCCCTCAACTTATGCAGCTGAAATAATAACTGGTCCACATGAACCAAATCTTCACAGTGGGTATGTTTCTTCCCTACTGTTTCCAAACAAAAATCAAACATAAACAGTGAGAAAATATTTCATCTCTACTAATGAGTGGCAGCATGAGAACTCAGCAATATGTTAAGAGAAAATCTCCCCGGTACACTGAATTACACTTTTCCTGGAGTGAAGCAAGAACCCTTGTGATTGAAAAACTCCCTTCACAGACACAGAGATTGTTTTTATAAAGTATTAAAAAAAAAAGTATAATGGTGGAAAACTCAGCCATGAAAGCAGCGGTAATAATTCTTCCCTAATGCCTCTGAAGTTAGGCTACACTTGGCCTGAATTTTTTTCAATTTGGAGTGTATGTATACACAATATTGCTAACATATCCCTGCAGTAGATATGTGTAGTGTGTGCTGCAGTGCCCAGCTGCTGGCTCTGTCACCCCAGAAACTGCTGCTCCATCCCCACGGGCTGCAGGCCCCCATGGGCAGGGCTGGGCCGTGGGGGCTGCTCCCCTGCACGGCCTCCCCTTCACATCCCTGCCAGAGCCATGGGCAGCAGCCTGTGGCCACCGAGTGCGCTCAGGAACTGACCACTGCTGCTGGAGGCCTTGGTGCTGAGCCCCTGAATCATCGCTCACTTGGAAATGCTCACAAACAAAGGAGGAACAGGGCCTCAGTGGCCCGAAGAGCTGCCCACAGAACCAGGAGGACATGGACAAGTGGGATTGCAGAAGCAGCGTGGGGAGAACATCCAGGCAGGCTGCCAGGGGCTGAGGCTGGGGCAATGGGAAATCTGCAGTGGGAAGGAAACCACACAGCATCTGGTATTTTGAAACACAGCTAGAGTTTTCCTGTGCATTCTAACTATGAGTCACCAATGGTAGGCTGTGAAATTCCTAATACATGGCTGGCCCTTGGGGCTGAGCTGTGGGATGAAGCTCTGGGAGGAGACCTGGGAGAGATCATGGAGTGAACCAGGGTCCCCCATGTCAGAGCAGAGCCCGGAACAGCGGGAAGGGATCCATGGCAGCCTTGCTGCCCTGCTGCTGCTTCCACGCCCTGCAGGGCTGTTTCCCAGCCTGGCCTGGCTGCAGCTTCTCCCCAGCCTTTGCAGGAAGGCATTGGGCATCAGCTGACAGGCAGACCAAACTCACCAGGGATCCCCTGCATTTTCCCAGTCCCCAGGCACATCCTGAGGTGTGGCTGCTTGGAGGAGGGAGGGCCATAGCCAGCCCCAATGGTTCGGGGTGATCAGGATTTTCCTGCTACTTACCCATGTTTTGGACAACTATTGCGTCCTGAAGAGGCCACCTCCTGGATGTGCAATGATTCCATCTGATCCAGCTGTGCCTCTTCCTTTCTCAAGGGATGGACAGAGGGCCTCTATGGAAGGTGGCATTTCCTGCAGGAAGGGAGGTGATGTCAGGCACAGTCACAGGAGGTAATTGCTGTGCCTCTGGGCCTGAGCCCTGCTGAGGCTTGAGCTGCCCTCTCTGCTGGGCTTTGTTGGGTGGCACAGCCTGTGCAAAGGGGCGGCAAGGTGCCTGCAGGCCCCAGCTCTGGGGAAACCGAGAACGTCCTGCCCGCATCCACCGTGCTGCCAGCTCAGCAGTGCAGCACCGCACGGGCTGACACTCCCCATTGCTCCCACAGGTGCAGCTGGAACCACAGCACATGTTCCTGATTCCCAGAAGGGCCTTGGAAGGGGTTTCTGTCAGGGAACAGGCTGCTGGCTGGGGTTACTGGCAGGCCTGCTTGTTTTGGAGCTTATTTTCATCTTATGCTCTATCCGAATTTGGACTTAAGAGAAGACAGTGAGTGTTTAGTTCACCTTTCCCTCAAACAGCTTCTTTTGAAAGTCTAGTGTACATAGGAAACATTCCCAGTGAGGCTGCAGTGTAGGTGTGGCCAGTCCATGATTGTCCAAAGAACTCTGCTGAGGGTTCTGCTGCTGCCCAGAGCTTTCATTGGCCTCCTCATTGCTGGGCCTTGTCCTGGGGGGCCCGCTGGGGCTGCAGCCAGTGCTGGCTCCCACTGAAGCTGCCTGGCCAAGAGCAGCCCCAGGGGCACAGGGCAGAGGATAGCACAGTGGGGAGGAGAAAGAGCAGGGACGAGATTGCCCTTGAAAGGCTGAGGCGCTCTGGGGCCCGCTCCTGGCCAGGGAGCCTCCCCAGAGCTGTGCCCTGCTGGCCGGGGCCGTGAGGGGCAGCCGTGCAGCTGTGCCAAGCTGTGCCAGCAGCTCCAGCCATGCTGGGGAGCCTTGCCAGCTCTGGTCCCTGCTGTGCAGGAGGCTCCCTGTGTGCCACTGGCAGCTGGGGCCTCAGCCACCTCCTCTCTTCACAGGAGCGCCTCTGCATCTTCACAAGACCGGCCAAATAACTCAGCCAGGGAGAACTGGACCTGTCATCTCTCGTTCCCATGCCAGTGTCCATTGTCCCTGCCATGTCTGCCATACCAGTTTGTTGCTGGGGTCATGCTGTTGCCGCCACCACCAAGAACAGGACCCTCTGTCCCCAGTGGGGCTGGCTCTGCTCTATAGCCAGGCCAGGACGTGCAGCCGTCCAGACAGAGAAGGGCCTGAGCACAGCAACGTCTTTGGGCTTTGGCTCATGTGTCTGTGAGCTACCACCAGCACAGGCTGAGCTGCTTGTCTGGGCACAGCCATGGGTGGGCAGGCAGTGGCCGAGCATGGGGCTCCTGAGACACCATATTTTGGCTTAGTTCTTCATTTTATTAATTAGAAACCTTTAGAAATAGGTAGGGTTTATTTTTTTCCTAATAAAGAAATCGTCAAAAATTTGCCCCCTTTTTCCATAGTTGGTAAGGATTTTTCAAAGTAGTTTTAGAATTCAGAATAACTTTGAACATTTTCTAGAATCAACTGGACTTGTCATCTTGCATCTCCGTGCCAGTGTCCATTGCCCCTTCCCCACAGCTGCATTACCAGCTTATTGCTGGGGACATGCTGTTGCCTCCACCACGCAGAACAGGACTCTCTGTCCCCAAAGGTGCTGGCCGTGGTGTCCAGCCAGGCCAGGAGGTGCAGCCCTCCTACCAGGGAGGGGCCTGAGTCCACCAACATCTTTGGCCTTCAGCTCAGGTGTCTGGGTGCTACCACCAGTGCTGGCGGAGCTGCTTGTCTGGGCACAGCCAGGGCTGGGAAGACAGCAGCTGGGCACGGGGCTCCTGAGAAAAAGCAACCCCATTTTGTCTTCATTTTACATTTTTACATAGCAGAAATTGTTCAAAATATTCAGAAACAGTTTTTGTAAAAAAAAATCCCCATACATTTCTTCCCTTTTTCCACAGGAGTTCAGGACTTTTCAAAGTAGTTCTAGAATTCTGAAAAAGGTAGAACACTTTATTACTTGCAGAATAAAAAACAAAACTGAATTTAATTGGTGATCTTTACTCTAAGAAGAACTAAGTCATCACAAGGCACCCAGCATACTGGAGAGGGTCTTTTCCCACTGGACATTTTTACCAAGTGACAACAACCAACCTAAAACCTTTTCCCTGATATTTTCTGGGATTTCTGAGAAGCTCACCTCTCAGTCTTCAGAGGCAAACTTTGAGCACAGTGGGAATCTCCTGCTGTGCAGGAGGGTCTCTGTGTGCCAGCTGCAACTGGGAGCTCAGCAACCTCCTGTCTCAACAGGCGTCCGTCTGCAACTTCACAGGAGCGGCCAAATGCCTCACTCGGGGACACCTGTACCAGACATTCCCCATCGCTATGCCCATGCCCGATGCCCCTGCCACAGATGCTTTACCAACTTGTTGTTGTGCAGGTGCCGCCACCACCCAAACAAGGTCCTCTCCCCCTGAAGGCACTGGCCCTGATCTCTGGCCCCTACTGAAGGTGGGCAGAGCTTGGCCCAGCATTTCTGTTTCAATAAAGAGATGGAGCTGTCACCCCAGTGTCCAGGAGGCAGCAGCAGCAAAGCCCACCTGGCAGCAGCACTGGCTCAGCTCCGTGCCCAGGAGCAGCCGTGGATGCCCACGGTGTGGGCAGGCAGGAGCCAGGCAGGGGCTGCTGTGACCAGCGGCGGGGTCCCGAGGGCTGGGGGAGGCCATGCTGAGCGTCCCTGGGCTGAGGGCACATTTCCTTCTCTGGCATCATCTGGGCCTGGACCTCCTCCAGTGGCAAGCCCACGAAAAGAGGGAAGCCATCAAGAGCATCTCCGTGGACACAGTCTGACCCACAATGTCAGCAGGTGACAAATAAGGTTTTGCTGAGCAATGGACCTGGGATACACAAAAACAATCAAGGCAGTCCATTTGTACAGATGGGGGCACACTCTGGGGGTACAGCTGAGGCCATGAGGTCACAGCAGGCTCAGGGGTCACAGCAGGCTGAGGTCACCGAGGTGCCAGACCCGGTGGTTGCACAGCAGCACAAGGAGCGAGCAGTCAGTGCTTGAGCACAACTGTTGCGGCAGCAGCAGCGGCGGTGGCAGCAGTGGTGCTGACATTGGGACAGCGGTGTCAGGACAGTGGTGGCAGCAAGAGCTGTGGGACTGGCAGAGGGCAAGGCACCATGGCCCTTGCTCTGCGCCTCTTCCTCCTGCTCCTCCTGGCCGTGGCCCTGCCTGCCAGGGCTGCCCAGGCTGCTCCGCTGCAAGCGTGGCGAGCAGGTGAGCAGGCAGCCTGGCTCCCCTTTCCCGGGACAGCGCTCCCTGCTCCCCGGGAAGCTCTGGGGATGGTTTTCCCCAGGCCTTTATGGAGGGTTTCCTCTGGGGGAGGCAGAGAGCCCCCAGGGCCCTGGGTAGCCCCAGATTCCTATCCAGGGATGTGTCAGAGAGCCTGCAAAGAGGGTGCAGAGTGACGAGGAGCCTGCCCAGAGCTCCCCAGGCCCCTGGGCAGTTTGGCCTTGTCCATTCACACCTGGCTCCTGTAGCCTTAACCAACCCCCTTGCAATGCCCTGTTCCCAAAGGCAGAAGGGGATCCCAGCACACAAAGGAAATGGTTCAGGTCTTTGCTCCATTCTAGATTTGGATCACGCCTTGGAAGATTTGGAAGTCCAGGTGAATGACACTTTGAATGTCTTGGCGAATGCCAGAGGCAAGTTCTGAATTTCCCTTTTTACTGGCAAAATAATCGGTGTCCATGTGGCCAGAGCTCAGCCATCGGCCATTTTCGTTAACGTTAAGTCAGGGCTGAAGAATTCTGTAAACCTTGCCCTGCTCTTTTCTGGTGCACTGACACTGAGGGATCCCACAGGATGGCTGTCAGTGAGAGGAAGGAGCATTTAGCTGTCCATCTTCCTCCCATTTGCAATGCCACTGTGTCCTTCCGTGTTCTCTGTGCAGTCCCAGAGAAGAGTAGAACGGGCAGGGGCCAGGTCCAGGGCTGTGCCCCAGGGCTAAGCCTTGCCTGCAGCCTGAGGATCTGCTACAGTGCCACGGGTGATGTTCTGTCTGGCCTTTCTTTGCAGCTGAACCTCTTGGTGAAGGTGATCTGGCTTCCCAAACCACATGCACGACTGAGCCTCTGGGAGATGGTGAGGGTAGGTCAAGGCCTTTCCCCTGGGAGAGCTGCCAGCTCAGAGCCCAAAGCTCGGCCAGGAGGGCATCGCTGCAGGTGCCAGGACAGAGCCATGCACGTGTGTGCCCTCGCCCTGCGCGATCCCCTCACTGCTCCTGCGGCTCAGTGGTGCCCATGCAGCTGAGCAGAGATGGCAGAAGCTTCTGTGGCTGATGTGTTACAGATGTGTCTGCAGGGAGGACTTTTCCTGTCCCTACACAGAAGCCAGGTTCCCATCGCATGGGTGAGGAGTGTGTCCCTGCTGACCCCACAGGCTGAGCCCTGCTTTTGTGGCATCCATTCATGGGAAATGGAACCGTGTTGCTCTAAGGTCCTCCAAGGGGAAAGAACAAAGCTACAGGACAGAAGAAACCCCATGAGCCCTCTGAACAAATGAGGGAAATGCTGAAGGAAATGCAGCAGGCAGGACAAGGTGGGTGCATTCCCTCAGCCTTCACCTGGGGCTCAGCAGCCGAGACTTTGGCTGCACATCTGGACACGCCGAGCCCGGCCCAGCAGGAAGGGATCCATGGCAGCCTCACTGCCCCGCTGCTGCTTCCATGCGCTGCAGGGCTTTTTCCCAGCCTGGCCTGGCTGCAGATTCTCCCAGCCTCTGCATGAAGGCATTGGGCATCACCTGACAGGCAGCCCAAACCGCACCTGGGCGGAGATGCCCTGCAATTTCCCATCTCCAGGCAAATCAGAAGGGGCACCTATATGGAGAAGGGAGAGCCCTGCCCTACCCAAAAAGTTGAAAGGGATTTCTTGAATCTTAACCATGTCTTTGAGAGGCATTGCCTGCTGAAGATGCCACCTCTCCAATGGGGAACAGTCCAATCTGATCCAGCTCTCTCTTTTCTCCAGAAGCAGATGGAGAGGCTGTGCAGAAGGAAGCATTTCCTGGAGGAACCAGTGGCTCATGGACAGCCTCTTCTGCAGGAAGGGAGGCGATGCCAGGCACAGCCACAGGAGGTAATTGCTGTGCCTCTGGGCCTGAACCCTGCTGAGGCTTGAGCTGCCCTCTCTGCTGCTTGGCACTGTGAGCACAGCCTGGACAAGATGGGCACAGCCCAGAGGAATTATCCCGAGCAGGCTCAGGGCACTTGGGTACTGAGCTGTCCTGCTGGGCTCCCTCTGTGGGAGACACGTCCCAAAACCTGGGAGCGGCTGCACGGGGTGCCCATGGTGGGGAAAGGGCAGAGGGGGAGAGCAAGGCTCCAGTGGGTCCTGAGAGGGCCTGGCTATGTGCCAGTGTGCTGGGGGATTTGTCCCAGGGGAAAGACGGTTGGAGAGATAGAAGTAGGTAGAAAGGGAGGGAGAAAGGGCAGGAGGGATGGAGGGGGACAGGGGGATAGCTGTGGCACTGCCTGCTGCAGTTTTCCCCAGGGATTTAGAAGAGTTGCAGCTGTGGAAGTGAGAGCTCCCAGGGCCCTGGGTTGCTTCAGCCGCCCCACCATGGATGTTGCACAGGGCATGGAAAGAGGGTGCAGAGTGACCAGGAGCCTGCCCAGAGCTCCTCAGGCCCTTGTGCAGTTTGACCTTGCCCATTCACACCTGGCTCCCACGGCTGTACCCGACCCCCTTGCAGTGCCCAATTCCCAAAGGCAAAAGGGGATCCCAACACACCCTGAAAAATGTTCTCATCTGTGCTCCGTTCTAGATGAGGTTGCTCAAAAGGCTTCCCCATTAGATTGGTTGAGAAAAGTGTTGAAGCCTTTGGAGCCTCCTTCAGGTATGTTCTCACTGTCCTACACAGTAATAATTGTTGACAACTTCACAGCAACCAGGTTATACAAGCTACTGTGGCTGTTGTGTTACAGATGTGTCTGCAGGGAGGACTTTTCCTGCCCCTTTGCTGATTCCTACAGAGAGGCCTGGCTCCAATCGCTGGGGTGAGTAGTGTTGTCCCTGCTGACCCCACAGGCTGAGCCCTGCTTCTGTGGCATCCATTCCTAGGAAATGGAACTACTTTCTGTTAAGGTCCTCTGAGAGGGAAGAACAAAGCCCCAGGACACAAGAAACCCCACGAGCCAAGCAACATCTTGAAAACAATAGTGACAGAACTGCTCAAAGGCAATGGTGAGAGCATTTCCCTCAGCCATGTCCTGGGGCTCAGCAGCCGAGGGCTCTGGCTGCACATCTGGACACGCCATGCCCGGCACAGCGGGAAGGGATCCATGGCAGCCTCGATGCCCCGCTGCTGCTTCCATGCCCTGCAGGGCTGTTTCCCAGCCTGGCCTGGCATCAGCTGCCACACAGCCCAAACTGACCAGGGATCCCCTGCATTTTCCCAGTCCCCAGTAACATCCTGAGTGTGGCTGCCTGTCCGGTTTTCAGCTGTTTGGATGGCCTGGAAAGGCCCGAGGTGGCCTTGGGGCAGCCTGCGCTTCAAAGGACCAGAAGTGGCTTCAGTTCTTTTCTCGGTCTCTGTGTTTATTAATTGTTTATCTAAAAGATTTTCTTTCGGCCCGACAGAGGTCTGCTCAGCAGCCAGCCATGAGCACACTCCCCTCCCCTCCGGGCGGTCACCTATCTTTATACCCAAAGTTACGTATACAATATTTATCATTTTTCCCCAATACCTTTCACCCTTATTGACCAGTGCACTTTTAGTAATGACCAATCCCAAAGTGCCACCATCACCACAGAAGATGGAGGAGAAGAAGAAGAAGAAGGACAGGACACGCCCCAATTCCTCCATCTTACTTCTCGAAACCCCCCTGTACAGAAATCCTAAACCCTGTGTCTCACTCTCTAATTAACTAATCCCTTCACCATTCACCCCGGTGAAACCCTCCTATCCTCATACAGGTGTCGTCTCCTGTGTAGGATCAAAGTCCAGCCACCAGACACTTCTGGCAACATTCCAGGACTCCCGAGCCCCCCAGTCTCGCTGACTCGGCACCTCAGTCCTGAGGTGCTGAGATCCCACATCTCCCCCTTCTGTTTGCACCAAGAAAACCTCTTTTATTACCCGATTCATGGCGCGTTTTAAGCATACAAATATGCAAAGGACGACAAGTATGAGGACTAGGAGAACTATCAAAACATAGAACCCTACCCTTAAAACTTCTCTCCAAATGGGAGAGATGTCAAGGAAATCTACCAGCTGATCGATCCATGATCCTGTGAT
>NW_026993290.1:0-16158 GCF_028769735.1 Zonotrichia leucophrys gambelii
CCAGCCACCTTTTGCACTGGTGCCACATTTCATCTGGGAACCATCCTGCGTATCGTGGATTTTCAGGAGCCAGCCGGCCACTCCCAGCCACAGGCGCCCAAACACAAACCACGGCCCTTTTCCCTGGAAGTAAAACTGACCTGCCCGTCATCTGGCTGCAGATTGCAGGAGCCACTTGCCTCTATCAATCCAGCCCGACTCGGCACTGGTGCCACCTTTCATCTGGGAACCATCCTGCGTATCGTGGATTTTCAGGAGCCAGCCGGCCACTCCCAGCCACAGGCCCCCGAACACAAACCACGGCCCTTTTCCCTGGTAAACAAAATTAACCCACCCCGCTTCTGGCTGGCAGATTGCAGGAGCCACTTGACTCTATCAAACCAGCCCGTCTCGAGCCTGGTGCCACCTTTCATCTGGGAACCATCCTGCGTATCGTGGATTTTCAGGAGCCAGCCGGCCACTCCCAGCCACAGGGCCCCGATCACATACCACGGCCCTTTTCCCTGGAAGTAAAACTGACCTGCCCATCTTCTGGCTGGCAGATTGCAGGAACCACTTGGCTCTCTCAAAGCAGCCCAATTTGGCACTGGTGCCACCTTTCATCTGGGAACCATCCTGCGTATCGTGGATTTTCAGGAGCCAGCCGGCCACTCCCAGCCACAGGTCCCCAAACAAATACTACGGCCCTTTTCCCTGGATGTAAAACTGACCTGCCCATCTTCTGCCTGGCAGATTGCAGGAGCCACTTGCCTCTATCAAACCAGCCCGACTCGGCACTGGTGCCACCTTTCATCTGGGAGCCATCCAGCGTATTGTGGATTTTCAGATGCCAGCCGGCCACTCCCAGCCATAAGTTCCCAAAAACAATCTACGGCCCTTTTCCCTGTAAGTAAAACTGACCTGCCGGTCATCTGGCTGGCAGATTGCAGGAGCCACTTGCCTCTATCAATCCAGCCCGACTTGGCACTGTTGCCACCTTTCAACTGGGAACCATCCTGCATATCGTGGATTTTCAGGGGCCGGCCGGCCACTCCCAGCCACAGGCCCCCGAACACAAACCACGGCCCTTTTCCCTGGCAAACAAAACTAACCCACCCCGCTTCTGGCTGGAAGATTGCAGGAGCCACTTGCTTCTATCAAACCAGCCCGACGCGACACTGGTGCCACCTTTCATCTGGGAACCATTCTGCGTATCGTGGATTTTCAGGAGCCAGCCGGCCACTCCCAGCCACAGGTCCCCGAACAAAAAACCATGGCCCTTTTCCCTGGAATAAAACAGACCTGCCCATCTTCTGGCTGGCAGATTGCAGGAGCCACTTCGCTCTATCAAACCAGCCTGACTCGGCACTGGTGCCACCTTTCATCTGGGAACCATCCTGCGTATCGTGGATTTTCAGGAGCCAGGCGGCCACTCCCAGCCACAGGTCCGCAAACAAATACTACGGCCCTTTTCCCTGGAATTAAAACTGACCTGCCCATCATTAGGCTGGCAGATTGCAGGATCAACTTGCCTCTATCAATCCAGCCCGACTCGGCACTGGTGCCACCTTTCATCTGGGAACCATCCTGCGTATCGTGGATTTTCAGGAGCCAGCCGGACACTGCCAGCCACAGGCCCCCGAACACAAACCACGGCCCTTTTCCCTGGCAAAAAAACTCACCCGCCCCGCTTCTGGCTGGCAGATTGCAGGAGCCACTTCCCTCTATCAAACCAGCCCGACTCGACGCTGGTGCCACCTTTCATCTGGGAACCATCCTGCGTATTGTGGATTTTCAGGAGCCAGCCCGCCACTCCCAGCCACAGGTCCCCAAACAAATACTACGGCCCTTTTCCCTGGAAGTAAAACTGACCTGCCCATCTTCTGGCTGGCAGATTGCAGGAGCCACTTGCCTCTATCAAACCAGCCCGACTTGCACTTCTGCTGCTTTTAATCTGGGAACCATCCTGCGTATCATTTATTTTCAGTAGCCAGCTGGCCACTCCCAGCACCAGGCCTGGAAACACAAAACAGGGCCCTTTTCCCTGGAAACTGAACTAGACAAATATGGGACAGTTTACCAGCTAATATTGTTTGAATAATATGGTCATGATAATAGATTTCTACAACGAATTTTTAAAATCATTTTCGAGTTCAGAATGTCCAAGAGTGAGGTCTTTTTCTTCTCTTATCTATATTGCAACGAAATTGATAAATGAAGACCAAATCTTTATTTTTCTTTTTAAACCAAGTTGATAATTCCCATTCATTAATCCATTTTTTGGACCAATTTTTGCCATTCTGATGTATGTTGTCATTTCTTTACAATCGACATTCTGTGACTATGTTGACAAGTCTTGGGTGATGATCCTAACTGGTCTTAGATACACATAGGGGGAAATTTCCTCAGCCAGTGTCAGTCCTGAGCATGCGTATCAGAAGATCTTTCTATAGCTGGGAATTTTCCCATGAAAGGGATTCAGTTAGGGAAGAGACACTTGTCCCAGAGTTTTACATTCTTCTTGAACACTGCTTAAGGAACATGGATCCCATGTCCATTTGGATCTCTGTCTGCACAGAACTTTGTCATGCCAGTGCTTGAAATGCATCTCGAAGAGAATTCACTACACAGAATGAATGAGGGCTGTGGTAGGCCTCAGTGGGGCTCACCAGGCCCAACCCCCCCGTTAAAGCAGGGTACCTAGAGCCTCTTGCCCGGGATTCTATCTGGGTGTACTTTTAATGTCTTCTAAGATCCAGGCTTCAGAAGCTTTCTGGGCTGTCTGTGCCGCGGTTGTCACCCTCACAGTAAAACATCATTTGGTGATGTTCATAGGCAATCTCCTGTATTTCAGTGTGTGCCCACTGCCTCTTGTCTTTTCACTCAGCATCACTTCAAAGACACTGGTTCCCTCCCTTTTGCATTATTGCTTCCCGTATGTATGTTTGCAGCCAAGTAGAGAAATGTAAACAACTTTCCTGAAGGCCACGCAGACAATATTTCCTTCATCTACCAGTCAAGTTGATTCATCAGAGGTGTTGAAAAAGTTGTTCAGCATGAAATTCCCCAGGAAAATCCATGCCGAGTACATTGCTTTGTCCTCCTTCATATGCCAGGCAAGGCTTTCGGGGTATAGCTGCCCCATCAACTTCGTGGGGATAAAAAAGAGGCTGGCTGATTTGTACTTTTCCGAGTCCTCCTAATTGTCATTTTTGAAGAGGGCAGTCTTTTGCTTTCATGCAGTCCTAGCTACGGAAAACTCCATACTTTCGTCTTTAGCGTTTCTTGTCCTCTCCAACTTCGCAAAAACTTTTTCCACGATGTCTGGCAAGGAGAATCTGGGTCAGGGCTGAAAACATCTCCCATCGTGTTGTAGGTTGCAGAGAAGTCTGCAGAGTGTTTTGCAGGAAGAAAAAGAAAGTTGTTGAAAACACCTTCCACTCGAATGTTCATGTGTTTGGAAAAGGTAGGAAAGTGGTAAGGTACTGTTTTCTATCAGTTTGCAAGCTGCGCACACTATCCCAGTGTTGTTCAGCTTCATTCTTCACCTTCCGAAAGCAGCCGCTCTCTCCGGCCCCCGGAGACGAAGAGGCGGCTTCTTCGCGCAAAGGCGATTGTGCCGCTCACAGTGCACTCCAGTGCGGCGGCTTCTACCAAAATGTGCCCGGGACGGGCGCTTACCTCCGGGAACATCCGTACCTTCTTCTTTCGGGACTTTTGGGTCTACATCATTGCAGAAATCCTTTCCACTATGTCTGGCAAGGAGAAACTGTGCCTGCACAGAAAACATCCTCCATGGTGTTTGACTTGTTGCAGAGAGGTGTGCTGAGTGTTTTGCACAATGAAAAAGAAAGTTGTTGAAAACACCTTCCAATCGAATGTTCATGTGTTTGGAAAAGGTAGGACAGTGGTAAGGAACTGATTTGAATCAGTTTGCAAGCTGCGCACACTATCCCAGTATTGTGCAGCTTCATTCTCACCTTTCCGAAGCTACTGGACTCTCCGGCTCCCGAAGGCGAAGAAGCGGCTTCTTCGCGCAAAGGAGATTGTGACGCCCAGAGTGCACTCCAGTGCGGCGGCTTATGACGAAATGTGCCCGGGACCGGCACTTAGCTCCGGGGACATCCGTACCTTCTTCTTTCGGGACTTTTGGGGTCTACATCATTGCAAAAAACTTTTCCACTATGTCTGGCAAAGAGAAACTATGCCAGCACAGAAAACATCCTCCATGGTGCATGACATGTTGCAGAGAGGTTTGCTGAGTGTTTTGCACGATGAAAAAGAAAGTTGTCCAAAACAGCTTCCAATCGAATGTTCATGTGTTTGGAAAAGGTAGGACAGTGGTAAGGTACTGTTTTGGATCAGTTTGCAAGCTGTGAACACTATCCCAGTGTTGTTCAGCTTCATTCTTCACCTTCCGAAAGCAGCCGCTCTCCCCGGCCCCCGGAGACGAAGAAGCGGCTTCTTCGCGCAAAGGCGATTGTGCAGGTTACAGTGCTCTCCAGTGCGGCGGCTTCTGACGAAATGTGCCCGGGACCGGCGCTTACCTCCGGACAGCCGTACCTTCTTCTATCAGGACTTTTGGTCTACATATTGCAAAAAACTTTCCACTATGTCTGGCATGGAGAAACTGTCATGCACAGAAAACATCCTCCATGGTGTTTGACTTGATGCTGAGAGGTTTGCTGAGTGTTTGCACAATGAAAAACAAAGTTTCCAAGACACCTTCCAACCGAATATTCATGTGTTTGGAAAGTTAGGCAGTGGTAAGGTACTGTTTTGGATCATTTGCAAGATGCGCCACTATCCAGTGTTGTGCAGCTTCATTCTTCACCTTCCGAAGCAGCCGCTCTCTCGGCCCCGGAACGAAGAGCGGCTTCTTCGCGCAAAGGCGATTGTGCGCTCACAGTGCACTCCAGTGCGGCGGCTTCTGACGAAATGTGCCGGGACGGCGCTTAGCTCCGGGAACTGCGTATTTCGTCTTAGCGTCTTTTGGGTCTGCATCATTGCAAAAAATCCTTTCCACTATGTCTGGCGTGGAGAAACTGTGCTGCACAGAAAACATCCTTCATGGTGTTTGCCATGTTGCGGAGAGGTTTGCAGAGTGTTTTGCAAGAAGAAAAACAAAGTTGTCCAAAACACCTTCCAACCGAATATTCATGTGTTTGGAAAAGGTAGGAAAGTGGTAAGGTACTGTTTTGGATCAGTTTGGAAGCTGTGCACACTATCCCAGTTTGTGCAGCTTCATTCTTCACCTTTCCGTAGCTACTGGTCTCTCCGGCTCCCGGAGACGAAGAGGCGGCTTCTTCGCGCAAAGGCGATTATGCCGCTCACAGTGCACTCCAGTGCGGCGGCTTCTGACGAAATGTGCCCGGGACCGGCGCTTAGCTCCGGGGACATCCGTAACTTCGTCTTCAGCGTCTTTTGTGGTCTACATCATTGCAAAGATCTTTTCCACTATGTCTGGCAAGGAAAAACTCTGCCTGCACAGAAAACATCTCCCATCGTGTTTTACATGTTGCAGCGAAGTCTGCAGAATGTTTTGCAGGATGAAAAGGAAAGTTGTCCAAAACACTTTCCAACAGAATGTTCATGTGTTTGGAATAGGTAGGAGAGTAGTAAGGTACTGTTTTCTATCAATTTGCAAACTGTGCACACTATCCCAGTGTTGTGCAGCTTCATTCTTCAGCTTCCGAAAGCAGCCGCTCTCTCCGGCCCCCGGAAGCGAAGAAGCGGCTTCTTCGCGCAAAGGCGATTGTGCCGGTCACAGTGCACTGCAGACGGCGGCTTCTGACGTAATGTGCCCCGTATCTGCTCATAGCTCCCGGGGTCTCTGTACCTTCCAATTCCGTTTTTGGTCTTGGCAATGCAAATGGTTTCCTTGCAGCAGTAGGACGGGACAGTTAACTGGACTTTTTGCTTTTAGAGAGAAGCTAATGAAAAAGTTTCACCAGGATCAGAGCAGGTTGTAAAACAAGAAAATTGTCATGAAAAGAAGCCAGCCTTGTCCCCTTAGGTTTGCTAGCTGTGTTTGAACAAAATGAAATGTGTCAACTCGGTGTTCCTGGGTATCACATCAGTAACAGGTACTTCAGTTGCTGAATTTCTCTCGTCAAGTTATGAAGAGAATCCAAGGAATTGTGATTTCATGCTCACAATTCACCCTGTGGTGCCGAAAAGTGAAAAAGGGGTGGAAGGTGCACGGGTCAATTAACTTGAATGGCCTATGTAAATCAGCGGCCGCTGATTTCCTGAAGGCTTCAACAGGTCAGTTGCCTATGTTTTTCTTGGAATTGTTTTAACCTTCGGTCATGTTTTTCTTGGGATTCTTTTACCCTTTCCCTATTAGTTCAGCCTTTGGTCTCCAGCCTTTGCTGACATTTCAAGTATCTCGGTAGCCTGGAAATGTGTTGTCATAATTGCTGACATCATTATTCCCTTCAAAGGGTTGTTTGCCTCAAGTCTCAGTTTTGCTGGTTTTCTGCTAGTTGATTGTCAGAGGGCAGCAGGTGTTGTGTAGGAGCAAGTACACAAACCCATAGCGTGCTTTTCTTTTGATTTGGCCTGTGTAGCTAATGGAATGACTGTGAGAGGCTTTTCTCTCCCCGTTAGGTTTCACTGGAAGGGCAGATGCAAATCGTCTACCTGAAGTCTTGGCACAGAAGAAAGTAGTGGTTTGCTGCTGCATCTAGCTAGAAGCTTACAAAAGGAAGGCCTTGGGCTGAGGCCCATTCCATTGGCTAAGTAGAAAAGGACTGTGGGAAGGTGAGGCAGCTGAATTAGAGGTAGATCAACAAGTGTGTTCAAAGCCTGGTGTATGGTGGTTGGTTGAATGGTGTTTGGTATGGCTTAAAGCTATGGAACTGATAAAGGCAAAGTTGCAAGAAAGCAGCTCTCCTTTGCATCTTGCTGGGGACTCTGCTTCACCACGGACCCTCGACTCCAAGTTTGCCAAGGAGATGATCAGTAGGACTGTTGCAGAGCTGCTGTGTGCATCTGAATGGAATGGCAGAGAGTGAAGCGCTGGACATTTCTGGCTTTAGTACAATGCTGCTGCATTGGTGCCAGTTTAGTTGGTTTTCCATCAGTGGCCTTTCTGTCTAGAAGTACACTGCCCAGAATCTGTCTAGCATGTGATGCCATTTCCTTCCTGTTGTTTTCATACCTTCCTTCAGTTGAAAGGATGATACAATCTTTACATTTTGAAGATCCCTGTTAGGAAACACTATGCAAGAGGAGTCATCGCTCCCTTTTCTTCTGCCTCCTTTGTCATTTTCAGAGACTCATTTCAAATTTCTGCTAATGTCAAGAGGAATACTGAGATTACTTAGCAGGGTTGGCATTCTCAGCTGCTTTCTTCTTTCATACTGCTTCATACTGGACGTGACTTAAAGGCCTCGTTTTGTCATCTGCATTCTGCTGTGATCCAAAGCTAAATATTCCAGGTGTATGAACAGAAAAAGAACACCTAGGCATTGAAAGAACTAGCCCAGGAGGATTTGTGTTCAATTTGATCGCCACAGTGTTTCAGAAAAAAGGAGATTGTACTGTCTTCTTGTGTACTCTCTTCTTGTGCTTTCATGTCTTGCATGTCCTAGTGAATCTACCGGCTATGGTGG
Organism: Zonotrichia leucophrys gambelii; assembly: GCF_028769735.1. Lineage (NCBI taxonomy): Eukaryota > Metazoa > Chordata > Aves > Passeriformes > Passerellidae > Zonotrichia > Zonotrichia leucophrys. The sequence continues at coordinate 7,599 of NW_026993290.1, forward strand.
ATTTTCAGGAGCCAGCCGGCCACTCCAAGCCACAGGCCCCCGAACACAAACCACGGCCCTTTCCCTTGGAAAAAAAACTGAGATGCCACTCTTCTGGATGGTAGATGGCAGGAGCCACTGTGTACTATCAAACCAGCCCCACTTGGAACTGGTGCCACCTTTCATCTAGGAACCATCCTGCGTATCGTGGATTTTCAGGAGCCAGCCGGCCACTCCCAGCCACAGGCCCCCGAACACAAACCACGGCCCTTTTCCCTGGCAAAGAAAACTCACCCGCCCCGCTTCTGGCTGGCAGATTGCAGGAGCCACTTGCCTCGATCAATCCAGCCCGACTCGGCACTGGTGCCACCTTTCATCTGGGAACCATCCTGCGTATCGTGGATTTTCAGGAGCCAGCCGGCCACTCCCAGCCACAGGCCCCCAAAGACAATCCACGGCATTTTCCCCTGGAAAAAAAACTGAGATTCCCCTCTACTGGATGGTAGATGGCGGGAGCCACTTTGTACTATCAAACCAGCCCGACTTGGCACTGGTGCCACCATTCACTTGGGAACAATCCTGCGTATTGTGGATTTTCAGGAGAGAGCCTGCCACTCCCAGCCACAGGCCCCGTATGCAAACTACGGCTCTTTTCCCTGGTAAACAAAACTCAACAACCCAGCTTTTGGCAGACAGATTGCAGGAGCCACTTGCCTCTATCAATCCAGCCCAACTTGGCACTGGTGCCACCTTTCATCTGGGAACCATCCTGCGTATCGTGGATTTTCAGGAGCCAGCCGGCCACTCCCAGCCACAGGCCGCCAAATAAAAACTATGGCCCTTTTCCCTGGATGTAAAACTGACCTGCCCGTCATCTGGCTGGCAGATTGCAGGAGCCACTTGCCTCTATCAAACCAGCCCGGCTCGGCACTGGTGCCACCTTTCATCTGGGAACCATCCTGCGTATCGTGGATTTTCAGGAGCCAGCCGGCCACTCCCAGCCACAGGCCCCCGAACACAAACCACGGCCCTTTTCCCTGGCAAAGAAAACTCACCCGCCCCGCTTCTGGCTGGCAGATTGCAGGAGCCACTTGACTCTATCAAACCAGCCCGACTCGGCACTGGTGCCACCTTTCATCTGGGAACCATCCTGCGTATCGTGGATTTTCAGGAGCCAGCCGGCCACTCCCAGCCACAGGCCCCGAACACAAACCACGGCCCTTTTCCCTGGCAAACAAAACTCACCCGCCCCGCTTCTGGCTGGCAGATTGCAGGAGCCACTTCCCTCTCTCAAACGAGCCCGACTCGGGACTGGTGCCACCTTTCATCTGGGAACCATCCTGCGTATCGTGGATTTTCAGGAGCCTGCTGGCCACTCCCAGCCACAGGCCCCCAAAGACAATCCACGGCATTTTCCCCTGGAAAAAAAACTGAGATTCCCCTCTACAGGATGGTAGATGGCGGGAGCCACTTTGTACTATCAAACCACTCCGACTTGGCACTGGTGCCACCATTCATCTTGGAACAATCCTGCGTATTGTGGATTTTCAGGAGCCAGCCTGCCACTCCCAGCCACAGGCCCCGTATGCAAACTACGGCTCTTTTCCCTGGTAAACAAAACTCAACAACCCAGCTTCTGGCTGGCAGATTGCAGGAGCCACTTGGTATTATCAAACCAGCCCGACTCGGCACTGGTGCCACCTTTCATCTGGGAACCATCCTGCGTATTGTGGATTTTCAGGAGCCAGCCGGCCACTCCCAGCCACAGGCCCCCAAACACAAACCACGGCCCTTTTTCCCCTGGAAAAAAAACTGAGATGCCCCTCTTCTGGTTGGTAGATGGCAAGAGCCACTTTGTACTATCAAACCAGTCCGACTTGGCACTTCTGCCGCCTTTCATCTGGGAACCATCCTGCGTATCGTTGATTTCCAGGAGCCAGCCGGCCACTCCCAGCCACAGGCCCCGAACACAAACTACGGCCCTTTTCCCTGGAAGTAAAACTGACCTGCCCGTCATCTGGCTGGCAGATTGCAGGAGCCACTTGCCTCTATCAAACCAGCCAGACGCGGCACTGGTGCCACATTTCCTCTGGGAACCATCCTGCGTATGGTGGATTTTCAGGAGCCAGCCGGCCACTCCCAGCCACAAGTCCCCAAAAACAATCTACGGCCCCTTTCCCTGGAATTAAAACCGACCTGCCCATCTTCTGGCTGGCAGATTGCAGGAACCACTTGGCTCTCTCAAACCAGCCCAACTTGGCACTGGTGCCACCTTTCATCTGGGAACCATCCTGCGTATCGTGGATTTTCAGGAGCCAGCCGGGCACTCCCAGCCACAGGCCCCCGAACACAAACCACGGCCCTTTTCCCTGGAAGTAAAACTGACCTGCCCGTCATCTGTCTGGCAGATTACAGGAGCCACTTGCCTCTATCAATCCAGCCCGACTAGACACTGGTGCCCACTTTCATCTGGGAACCATCCTGTGTATCGCGGATTTTCAGGAGCCAGCCGGCCACTCCCAGCCACAGGCCACCGAACACAAACCACGGCCCTTTTCCCTGGCAAAGAAAACTCACCCGCCCCGCTTCTGGCTGGCAGATTGCAGGAGACACTTCCCTCAATCAAACCAGCCCGACTCGGTACTGGTGCCACCTTTCATCTGGGAACCATCCTGCGTATCGTGGATTTTCAGGAGCCAGCCGGCCACTCCCAGCCACAGGCCCCCAAACACAAACTACGGCCCTTTCCCTGGAAGTAAAACTGACCTGCCCGTCATCTGGCTGGCAGGTTGCAGGAGCCACTTCCCTCTACCAATCCAGCCCGACTCCACACTGGTGCCACCTTTCATCTGGGAACCATCCTGCGTATCGTGGATTTTCAGGAGCCAGCCGGCCACTCCCAGCCACGGGCCCCTGAACACAAACCACGGCCCTTTTCCCTGGCAAACAAAATTAACTCGCCCCGCTTCTGGCTGGAAGATTGCAGGAGCCACTTGCCCCTATCAAACCAGCCCGACTCGACACTGGTGCCACCTTTCATCTGGGAACCATCCTGCGTATTGTGGATTTTCAGGAGCCAGCCGGCCACTCCCAGCAACAGGTCCCCAAACATATACTGCGGCCCTTTTCCCCGGAATTAAAACTGACCTGCCCATCTTCTGGCTGGCAGATTGCAGGAGCCACGTGGTACTATCAAACCAGCCTGACTTGGCACTGCTGCCACATTTCATCTGGGAATCATCCTGCGTATCGTGGATTTTCAGGAGCCAGCCGGCCACTCCCAGCCACAAGTCCCCAAAAATAATCTACGGCCCCTTTCCCTGGAATGAAAACTCACCCGCCCCGCTTCTGGCTGGCAGATTTCAGGAGGCACTTCCCTCTATCAATCCAGCCCGACTCGGTACTGGTGCCACTTTCATCTGGGAACCATCCTGCGTATTGTGGATTTTCAGGAGCCAGCCGGCCACTCCCAGCCACAGGCCCCCAAACAAAAACTACGGCCCTTTTCCCTGGAAGTAAAACTGACCTGCCCGTCATCTGGCTGGCAGATTGCAGCAGCCTCTTGCCTCTATCAATCCAGTCCAACTTGGCACTGGTGCCACCTTTCATCTGGGAACCATCCTGGGTATCGTGGATTTTCAGGAGCCAGCCGGCCACTCCCAGCCACAGGCCCCAAAACACAAACCACGGCCCTTTTCCCTGGCAAACAAAACTCACCCGCCCCGCTTCTGGCTGGCAGATTGCAAGAGCCACTTCCCTCTATCAAATCAGCCCGACTCGGTACTGGTGCCACCTTTCATCTGGGAACCATCCTGCGTATCGTGGATTTTCAGGAGCCAGCCGGCCACTCCCAGCCACAGGCCCCCAAACACAAACTACGGCCCTTTTCCCTGGCAAGCAAAACTCACCCGCCCCGCTTCTGGCTGGCAGATTGCAGGAGCCACTTGCCTCTATCAAACCAGCCCGACTTGGCACTGGTGCCACCTTGGGTCTGGGAGCCATCCTGCGTATTGTGGATTTTCAGGAGCCAGCCGGCCACTCCCAGCCACAAGTCCCCAAAAACAATCTACGGCCCTTTTCCCTGGAAGTAAAACTGACCTGCCCATCATCTGGCTGGCAGATTGCAGGAGCCACTTGCCTCTATCAATCCAGCCCAACTCCGCACTGGTGCCACCTTTCATCTGGGAACCATCCTGCGTATCGTGGATTTTCAGGAGCCAGCCGGCCACTCCCAGCCACAGGCCCCCAAACACAAACTACGGCCCTTTTCCCTGGAAGTAAAACTGACCTGCCCGTCATCTGGCTGGCAGATTGCAGGAGCCACTTGCCTCTATCAATCCAGCCCAACTCGGCACTGGTGCCACCTTTCATCTGAGAACCATCCTGCGTATCGTGGATTTTCAGGAGCCAGCCGGCCACTCCCAGCCACAGGCCCCCGAACACAAACCACGGCCCTTTTCCCTGGCAAACAAAACTCACCCGCCCCGCTTCTGGCTGGCAGATTGCAGGAGACACTTCCCTCTATCAAACCAGCCGGACTCGGTACTGGTGCCACCTTTCATCTGGGAACCATCCTGCGTATCGTGGATTTTCAGGAGCCAGCCGGCCACTCCCAGCCACAGGCCCCCAAACACAATCTACGGCCCTTTTCCCTGGAAGTAAAACTGACCTGCCCGTCATCTGGCTGGCAGATTGCAGGAGCCACTTGCCTCTATCAATCCAGCCCGACTCGGTACTGGTGCCACCTTTCATCTGGGAACCATCCTGCGTATCGCGGATTTTCAGGAGCCAGCCGGCCACTCCCAGCCACAGGCCCCCAAACACAATCTACGGCCCTTATCCCTGGAAGTAAAACTGACCTGCCCATCATCTGGCTGGCACATTGCAGCAGCCACTTGGTAATATTAAACCTGCCCAACTTGGCACTGGTGCCACCTTCATCTGGGAACCATCCTGCGTATCGTGGATTTTCAGGAGCCAGCCGGCCACTCCCAGCCACAGGCCCCTGGAACAAAAACCACGGCCCTTTTCCCTGGAAGCAAAACTGACCTGCCCGTCATCTGGCTGGCAGATTGCAGGAGCCACTTGCCTCTATCAATCCAGCCCGACTTGGCGCTGGTGCCACCTTTCATCTGGGAACCATCCTGCGTATCGTGGATTTTCAGGAGCCAGCCGGCCACCCCCAGCCACAGGCCCCGAACACAACCACGGCCCTTTTCCCTGGCAAACAAAACTTACCCGCCCTGCTTCTGGCTGGAAGATTGCAGGAGCCACTTGACTCCATCAAACCAGCCCGACTCGACACTGGTGCCACCTTTCATCTGGGAACCATCCTGCGTATTGTGGATTTTCAGGAGTCAGACGGCCACTCCCAGCCACAGGTCCCCAAACAAATACTACGACCCTTTTCACTGGAATTAAAACAGACCTGCCCATCTTCTGGCTGGCAGATTGCAGGAGCCACTTGGTACTATCAAACCAGCCCGACTTGGCACTGCTGCCACCTTTCATCTGGGAACCATCCGGCGTATCGTGGATTTTCAGGAGCCAGCCGGCCACTCCCAGCCACAGGCCCCCAAACACAAACCACGGCCCTTTTCCCTGGAAGTAAAACTGACCTTCCCGTCATCTGGCTGGCAGATTGCAGGAGCCAGTTGCCTCTATCAATCCAGCCCAACTCGGTACTGGTGCCACCTTTCATCTGGGAACCATCCTGCGTATTGTGGATTTTCAGGAGCGCGGCCAGCCCGCACCCCAAACACAATCGCCCATCTGGAAAAACACGCCTTTTCCTGGTCAACAGCCTGCCTTCTGGCTGCAATGCAGGGCCCTCTGCAACCGCCCTCGACAGTGCCACTTCACTGGGACACCTGCCTAGGAGATTCAGGGCCAGCCGCCACACCACACCCATCCCCAAACAAACTACGGCCCTTTCCTGGAATTAAAACCTGCCTCCACTCTGGCTGGCAAGTTGCCAGATCCACGGCCTCTCAAACCAGGCCACTTCTGGGCACCTTTCATCCGGACCATCCAGACGATTCAAGCCGCCCACAAACACAGCCCCAACAAACGGCACCTTCCCTGGGAAGACTGCCTGCCCTCATCTGGCCACACTAGCGTCCTTTCTAATGAAACCAGCCCACTCGGCTGGCCACTTTCCGGACCTCCTGCTAATCAGATTTTCAGGAGCCGCCGGCATCCAGCCAGGCCCCCAACCAAACAGCCCTTCCCTGGAAGAAACCTCCGCCTCGCGATTGGGAATTTTCAAACCAGCCCACTCGCACTGGTCCACTTCGGACATCGATCTTTCAGGAACATCGCCTTCCCGTTCAGGCCCGCCCACAACCAGGCCTTCCCCAATAAAACGACCTCCCTTCTGGCTGCAATCCGACCCTGGCATTCAGCCAGCCCATGCAAAGCCCCCGAACCACCTTGATCACGCCCTCACCAACACGCCCTGGTATCTGCCGGATCAGCACCCACCCCGCATCGCCTGGTGGATTAGGCCGCTCACAGCCGGGCCTGGTGCCACTTTCATCTGGGAACATCTGCGTATCGTGGATTTTCAGGAGCAGCCGGCCTCCAGCCACAGGCCCGAACAAAACACGGCCTTTTCCCTGCAAAAAACTCACCGCCTCTGGCTGCAGATTGCAGGAGCACTTCTCTATCAAACACCATTGGACTGTGCCACTTTCATCTGGGAACCATCCTGGTATCGTGGATTTTCAGGAGCCAGCGGCCTCCAGCACAGGCCAAACACAAACACGGCCTTTTCCTGGAAAAGACTGCCGCTTGGCTGGCATTGCAGACCCTTGTCTATCACCAGCCACTGGATGGTGCACTTTCATTGGAACATCTGGTATCGTGGATTTTAGGAGCAGCGGCACTCAGCCAGGCCCCACACAAACCCAAAAAACCGCCGTCGGTGGTGCGACACTTCCTCATAACCAGCGACCGATGTGCCTTTATTGGGACCTCTGGTATGTGTTTTGGACAGCGGCTCCAGCACAGGCCCAAACAGGCCCTTCTGGAAACTACGTTGTGATGAGGACACTTCATAACCGATGGCTGGTGCCTTTTTGACATCGCGTATTATTTTAGAGCCGCCTCCAGCCTCGGCACTGGTGCCACCTTTCATCTGGGAACCATCCTGCGTATCGTGGATTTTCAGGAGCCAGCCGGCCACTCCCAGCCACAGGTCCCCAACAAAACTACGGCCCTTTTCCTGGAAGTAAAACTGACCTGCCCATCTCTGGCTGGCAGATTGCAGGAGCCACTTGCTCTATCAAACCAGCCGACTGGCACTGGTGCCACTTTCATCTGGGAACCATCCTGCGTATCGTGGATTTTCAGGAGCCAGCCGGCCACTCCAGCCACAGGCCCCGAACACAACTACGGCCCTTTTCCCTGGAATTAAAAACTCGACCTGCCCATCTTCTGGCTGGCAGATTGCAGGAGACCACTTGGCTCTTCAAACCAGCCACTTGGCACTGGTGCCACCTTTCATCTGGGAACCATCCTGCGTATCGTGGATTTTCAGGAGCCAGCGGCCACTCCAGCCACAGCCCCAAACAAAACTACGGCCCTTTTCCCTGGAAGTAAAACTGACCTGCCCTCATCTGGCTGGCAATTTTCAGGAGCACTTGTCTATCAATCCAGCCCGACTTGGCCTTGTGCCACCTTTCATCTGGGAACCATCCTGCGTATCGTGGATTTTCAGGAGCCAGCCGGCCACTCCCAGCCACAGGCCCCCAACACAAACCACGGCCCTTTTCCCTGGAAGAAAACTGACCTGCCGTCATCTGGCTGGCAGATTGCAGGAGCCACTTGCCTCTATCAATCCAGCCCAAATCGGCACTGGTGCCACCTTTCATCTGGGAACCATCCTGCGTATCGTGGATTTTCAGGAGCCAGCCGGCCACTCCCAGTCACAGGCCCCGAACACAAACTACGGCCCTTTTCCCTGGAAGTAAAACTGACCTGCCCATCACTTGGCTGGCAGATTGCAGGAGCCACTTCCCTCTATCAATCCAGCCCGACTTGGCACTGGTGCCACCTTTCATCTGGGAACCATCCTGCGTATCGTGGATTTTCAGGAGCCAGCCGGCCACTCCCAGCCACAGGCCCCCGAACACAAACTACGGCCTTTTCCCTGGAAGAAAAAACTGACCTGCCCGTCATCTGGCTGGCAGATTGCAGGAGCCACTTGCCTCTATCAATCCAGCCCGACTTGGCACTGGTGCCACCTTTCATCTGGGAACCATCCTGCGTATCGTGGATTTTCAGGAGCCAGCCGGCCACTCCCAGCCACAGGCCCCCGAAAAAAATCCACGGCCCTTTTCCCTGGCAAACAATACTCACCCGCCCCCTTCTGGCTGGCAGATTGCAGGAGCCACTTGCCTCTATCAATCCAGCCCGACTTGGCACTGGTGCCACCTTTCATCTGGGAACCATCCTGCGTATCGTGGATTTTCAGGAGCCAGCCGGCCACTCCCAGCCACAGGCCCCCGAACACAAACTACGGCCCTTTTCCTGGAATAAACTGACCTGCCCGTCATCTGGCTGGCAGATTGCAGGAGCC
>NW_026993291.1:0-16142 GCF_028769735.1 Zonotrichia leucophrys gambelii
AATCAAGGAGGCCCAAGGTAATTATGGGGCTCTGTGGACACCTAAAGTAGAATGTATAGTAAATGGCAGGTATTGAAGGGAAGAACTTGATCTGTCTTCCCCACGAGTCTTGGGGACATTGGCAGGAGAAATTATGTCATTGTGTTTTTATGGACTGTCAAACTGACATAAAACCTGACTTGGAGGAAAATGTCCAAAGGCTTCACCCACAGAGACTTTTTGCCCAAACTCCTGAGAAGAAAGGATTCTGTGCCCCAACAACCCCATAGCTCAGCCAGGGGCTCATGCACAGCTCCCTGGCAAAGGCTGATCCCAATGGATGCTCCAAACTAGGCTGAGGGTTTGCAGCAGTGGGGGAACTGGCTCAGATGTGACACACATCTTAAACTGATCAAAAGAAAAACAATGAGGCTGTACTCTCCTGGGAGAACTTTGAGCACTTAATGGGAATTAAAAGGACTATAAAAGGGCTGGAGGTGGACTTTGTACATGGGCTTGGCATGGAAATGGCGTCACAATGACAGAGGGGAGAGATAGGTGGGATATTGGGAAGAAATTCTTCCCTGTGAGCATGGTGATGCCTTAACAGAGCCTGCCCCATTCCTGGAAGTGTCCAAGACCAGCTTAGATGGGATCTTGCAGCAACCAGGTCTAGTGGAAAATGTTCCTTTACCTGTCCCTGACAGGGGGTGAAACGAGATGATTTTTTAGGTCCCTTCCAGCCCATGCCATTCCAAGACTCCATCAATCTATGACTTCATGGGACCCACTGGCTTCCAGGAGTGGAGTGGGATGCGTTGCCTGGCAACAGGAGTTGTGTTGAGGAGGGGCCTCAGTCCTGCAAGGGATTCGGAAGGAGAAGGAGCCTGCTGGCTGCTCGTCCTTTTTATCATTGCTTTGCTCATTGCTTCTATCAACCCTTTTGTTCACCCTGTTTGTCATCCATTTTACTCATCCCTGACAGACCCAACTGGGCAGAAGGCTTGTGACAAATCAGGGACAGAGTGTGTGCAGACAGGGGGAGAGGAGTGTGCTCCTACATCCTGGGGTGTGCCCCAACCTTGCTGTGGTGTCATGGGTTCCTTTCTGTGCTGAAAGATTCTGTCCCAGTCTCTGGAGAAGCTGCAGAAGGAGAAAGCAGATCAGCAGGACATGATGGCTGCAATGGACATGGTACAGTCTAAGGGGCCTCTGTGCCAGCCCAGGGCTTCCCGGGCAGGGTGACAAATGCCCCTTGTCCCTTGGGGGCTGGGTGGCAGAAATTGTCCCCTTGGGAGGGGGAATTTCCTGAGCTCATGGGGTCCCTCACCCTTCACATGGTGGGACCAAGCTCACCAGGGTGATGGGGCAAATGGGGCCACAGCAGCCTGAAAGGGGCATGATGGCCTGCAGGAAGCACTCCTCCCTCTGCCCCTCACATGCTGGCCCTGCCTGGCATTCCTCATCCCTTTCCCTGCCGCTCTCTTGCCGTTCCCCTCTGCTAGAAGGCGGACAAAGCTGCCTTGGACAGCAAAGTCGATTGCAGCCAGTTTGAAGAGAACATGTAGGAGCTGGATGAGAGAATGCAGGAGTTGCAGAGTCAGATTTCAGGCCAGGAGCAGCACTGGAACAATATGCAGCAGCAGTTCAGCAATGCAATTGAAGACAAGGTGAGGGGTATTTCGTCCCCACCATGAGGAACTGGCACCTGTGGGACTTGACAGCCTGCGGCAGCATCCCTCTGAGGATCCCCCTCCAGGCTTTTCCCTGGAGAGCTCCATGTCACATCCTGGAGCAGCTGGCTGAGGCTGTGCACCTGTTCACAGCTGGATTGCCTGGAGCTGAAGACTTTCCGTAAACACCTGGAGGACTCCCGGAACAGGAACATGGAGGAACTTGAGGATAGGCTGTTGCGTGAAAATGCCGCTGGGATTAAGAAGTGAGTGTGATGGAGATTCTGATGGCTTTGGGAATGGAGATGGGAACTGCTCCTCTCAGGCAGGGCTGTCACACACTATGCCCCTGAGCTGGGCCGTGCCTTGCCCTCCTGGCCGTGCACACGGGGGGACTTTGGTGCCAGAGAGGGGCTGAAAGCAGTGCAGGGGCTGCTTGAGATGGTGGCATGTGTGCCTGTGCCCTTCACCCGGCATCAGCCAGCACCTTGGGGATGGGGAGAAACAGGCTCAACACCCACAGTTCACCCTGCAATGGCCGTGACCCTGTGCAGTGACCTGCCCAGCAGCTGGCTGCTGCAGGGAGCTGCTGCCTGTGTGCTGCAGGCCTGTGGCCCCAGGAGCTCAGCCGGCCCTCTTCCCTCACCCTTCTTAGGCACCTGCCATTCCCTTTCACGTGCCTGTCCTGTGACCGCATGCTCAGCGTGCAGGTTCCTGGCCAGTGAGTAGCACCAGTGCATAGGGGGCAGCGGGGCTGGCATGGGGGGAGATGGGTGCCAGCAGTGACCCACTGTGCTGGGCACAGGGGTGACAGTGTCTGCTTGGGAGGGGCTGATGTGGGGAGCCCCCTCTGCAGCCCTGCCCATCAGCAGGGCCTGTGGGGGCTCATCCCAAGGGCTACAGGCAGCGAGATGCCATGGGCTACAATCCCATGGCTTTGGGGGTGCTGCCTCCAACAGGAACAGGTTCATTGTCCCCTGCCACACACCTGTGACTCCTGCCCTCCCCAGGTACCCCGAAAAACTCCCGTATTTGCAGCCGATGCCCCCTAGCAAGGAGCCACCGCCCAGCCAAAGGTAAGGGCTCTGAGGACACGTCCCCCGCGCCTGGGGTGCAGGGTAGCCCTGACACAGCAAGGAGGGCTCTGCACCTGGGCTGGGGCAGAGGAGCCTGGGGGGACAGGGCAGGGTAGGGGAGCAGAAGGCAGCTGTGGAGGGCCAGTGCTTGCCCCAGGGCTGGGGGCTTTTGCATTCCATGCCTTGCACTGCCCTGTCTGGCCCGCCTCTCTGTCCCAAGGTTGCTGAAAGCACATCTGATGAGCTGTGTCTGTTTTCAGTCTGAGCTCAGGCTTGGTGGGGAGTTGTGTGCCTCCTGTGAAAGGAGTTCCCAAAACCAGTCCCTGCAGCTGGGACAGCGCAGCTCCTGCCAGCTGGTGTCCTGTGCACAGGGACCTGCCATGGCCATGGCCAGCACACCTTGCTGTGGGGACAGAGCCAGCAGATCAAGCCGGGTGGGATGGGCTTGGGGCTCCTGCAGAGGGTGGACAGGAGCTGGCAGGGACATGCCCCTGCAAGCAGCACTGCCAGTGCCCTCCCTGGCACAGCAGGGTGATGCCCTGCATGCCACAGGGCTGGGCACTGAGCCTCCTCTGCCCCATCCCACAGGAGGCCGCTGGTCTGTGCCAGTGTCCCCCGTATGCCTCAGATCTCTGGGGACCATCAAAGCAGCAGTTTCACGATGCAGAACATCAAGGCTTCCCCACATACAAGTGCACAGCTGCAGCGTCTCCTGGTACACCACAACAAGGTAGGTGTGGTGAAGGTAGAGACACAATGGTGACTGAGGCTTTAAGCATTGCTGACTATCCAGGGGGAATCTGTGCCTTCAGTCCCCAGGGAGACCTGGGTTAGGAGGATTATTGGGGGTGCTGGATTGGGTCCTGCATTGCAGCCAGCTGCCCTCTCCTCCTCAGCCCAGTGTAACCCTGCTGCACGGTGATGGACACATCTTGAGGGGCCATAATGACCAGCATCGCACGGCGATCAGGACACAGGATGGGTCACATATGGCCCTGTCAGGGCGAGGAGGTCAGTGACGACAAGGGGCTGATTATTGCAGGGTGCTGGCTGGGGGATGAGTAAGGCTCTGTGTACAGAGCTGGGTAATGTGGCATGGGTATTTTGTGTCTGGGGTAACAAGCAAGGGGCAGAATGGAGCAGGAGGACTGGCACAAGGGGCAACTGAGCTTGGAGCTGGAGTAAGGTGGGAGAATGGCCATGCCCAGTGCGGGACAAGATTTTGAGTCCTGGTGCGCTGGGGCCAGCACCTGTGGCGGCTCACCCTTGTCCTTCACCGCCCAGGCCCTGCCGCCTCAGGACAGCACCGGGCAGGCACAGCTCCTCGACAGGTGTCATGGGCCCCAGGGCTCGAGCAGCCTCTCCAGCCCCGCCAGACATCAACAGCCCCCGGCCAGCTGGAAAGGACTCAGCGCCCAGTGCTCGACCTGGGACATCTTGTCTGAAGTGAGAAACACTGAGACAACTGTCATCAGGAACTTGAATTTTTACTTGTATATAGTTACTAAGTTAGTTGTATATAGTTATTAGGTTAATAAAAACTGTTAAAATTACGGGCAGAACCTTGTGTCACAGCCTGTCTCTCCCCAGGCTCCCTGCTGCTCCTTCAGCTCCTTCTCCCCTGCTGTGGCTCTGCCCCCGGGCTGAGCAGATCGAGCCCCGCGCCAGGCCCTGAGGCCGCTGCTGCTCCCGCGGCGCCTGCGGGGCAGCCCTGAGGCTCCCGGCCGGCTGTGGGAGCAGGAGCCGCGCTGCAGAGCCCGCGGCCCTCACGGGCTGCGAAGGCACGGGCAGATGGCCATGGGGCCCGGCTGGCACTGCCGGCGTTGCTGCTCTCAGCTGCCGCCTGCAATCCTTACAGGCAGCCCTCATGCCGGCTCAGGAGCCGCTCGGAGCCGTGCCCGACGGCTGGCCCCGACCCGCGGCCCGCAACAGCACTTGTCCCTTCATCTCTGCACTGCCACATTCCGAGCTCATTTGTCAGCTCCCTCCTCCCCTTCCTTTCTGCGGGGCAGCGTTAGGGGCCGGCCCAGGGGCTTTCCTCCCGCACAGCCGGCAGCCCCTTGCCCACAGCTCCCTGGCGGGAGCCAGAGCTGCTTTCCAGCCGGGCAGCTCCGCCGTGTCCCGCAGCCCGGGCCGGCTCCTGCCCGCTGCCGGCGAGGCCCGGCGGCTGGGCCCGGCCATCCCGGGCCAGAGCAGCTCCTTGGCCGGGGGAACACAGCCGGACACAACACAAAGGGGACACACGGCAGGCACCGTTTCCCGTGTCCCCATTGCCGCAGAGCAGCGCCGTATGCGGGGCTGGCACAGACCCGGGCACAAAGGAATGTCTGTGCTGTCACCGGAGAAAGGACACGACAAGGGTACTGCTCACGGATGGGGTTCTTGGGGCTGGAGGAGGCTCTCCGACCTTCTCACACCTGCGGAGGTCGGGGCAGTCTCTGTCCCTCTCAGGCCTGGTGTGACCCCACCCAAACATCATCGGGGTCAGAGGGACAGAGACACACCCAAAGCCCCAGAAAGGCTGAACCTGGGATTTGGTTTGGGGCTGAGGATTTAGGAAGGGGCTGGAATTGGGGCAGGGGTTGGAGTTGCCCTTAAAGGGTACCATTTTTAAGATGTTGCCCTTTTCTGAACAATGGAATGGGACTTTCTTCCAAACTTCAGGCCTGGCTGGACTGAGCTCTGGGGTGGCTCCCCCCCCTCTAAGAAAAGACCCCTCTTGCCTGTCTTCAACCACCGTGATGGACCAACAGAGATGCGAACCCCCTCATCAAAGAACCAAGAACCCCTCTGGCACCCTACTGGCACACTATTGGCACCCCCATGACACCCCCCTGGCAACCTCCTTCCAGAGACTGGGACTGTACCCCCTCCCAACTCAGGGAAGGGGGAGAACCTGCCCAGAGTAAATGTACCTGCGAGCATTCGACCATGAAAATAATGGAATAATCTATTCTTTTCCCCTCCATGGAAACCTAATTTCGGCCACCCTTCCCCCAACCAAGAACAGTATATCTGGGGTTCGGTTCGACTGCCTCTCTGAGAATCTCCCCAAGACGTGTACCAGCGAGCATCGGCGCCGGGACCCAGAAGACATCACGTCTTGGTAGCTATACCCCATTCCCTAACTTTCTTTCCTCCCTTTTTCCCTTGTCCTACCCTTCTCTTCCCCAGATCCTCTAACCTAATATATATTTAGCTGTGGTTACCATCAATAAATTGCATCTTGTTGATTTGTTACTGCAAAACCCCTGTGCCTTTGTTGGTTATTTTTGCACCCAAAAATCATTCGGCACCCGTTCATTTCGGGCGGACCTTCACATATGGCGAGTTGGATGGGCCCATCAGGACCATTGAGTCCAGCTCCTGGCCTTGCCCAGAACAGCCCAAAAGTCACACCAAGTGCCTGAGATTGTTGTCCAAATGCTCCTTCAACCCTGTCAGGCTTGGTGCTGTGACCACTGCCCTGGGGAGCCTGTTCCAGTGCCCAACCACCCTCTGAGTGAAAAACCCTTTTTCCTGATACCCAGACTAAAGCTCCTGTGACTCAGCTTCCTGCTGCTTCCTGGAGTTCTCCCAGTCTGTCAGAGTTTCCTAGATGTGGTGATCAGTGGGGAAGGGAAAGTGCCTGCAAAGGCCAAGGATAGAGCCTTGTGCTTTTGTGGGAAGAGGGACAATTGCAATGACAGCTGTGAGCAGTGTTTGGTATTTCACAGCTCTAACCACAGAGGCCCTGGGAAAACCATGTCTCCTCATGATGCCATTAACTTGAGAAATGAGGAGGGTCCTTGCTGGGGCGTGGAGCACATGGGGGACAATCTGCTGGGTGTGGCACAGCCTGCACTGCAGGTGCAGCTCCTGCCAAAGGAGTCTGGTATGACTGTCCTGGCCTTAGAGCTCTACTTTCTATTCAAACTGATGTTTCATGTTAGCCTTGAGATGATGAATCACTTTACAGGCACCTTCACAGGCCACGGTACAGTTGAATCAAATTCTGCCTTAAATGTTGGTGCTGGGCATGATAGTTCCCAAGAGACACTCTCTAGAACAGGTCAGCCTGGCTAAACTGCCTGCCACCCTTTCCTCAGCTTTGCAATAGGGTAAAACATTCAGATGGATCCATTGCCAAGCCCCACAGAAGAAATAGGCTGCATTGCTGGATATTCTGTAATTTCATAGCCCACAACGTGTTTTCCCTGCATTTGTTGTTTTCCAGAGTTCTGCAGATTTGGGGATACATGGGTGAAAAGAGCCTCAATCCTGCTGCAGGTCTCTGTGGTGTGCATCTGCCCCTGCTCTCTCCATTGCCCTTCCTACTCATGGCATGGGGGGCCTGAAGCAGCTCCAGATGGAGGACAAGGTGAAGGCAATCATGGCTCAGCCTCACACAGAGGTGAGGGGGGAGCTGGGCCAATCTCTGCTGGCAGGAAGGGTCTTGTGGCAGCCCAGAGAGGCTGTGCACATTGCCAGGGAACAGCTGTGCCTGCATGTGCCCCTGCAATGAGCTGTGCTGCTGCCAGTGCCCCTGGAGCTGTGGGGCTGCTGAGCTGTGGGGCAGGCAGAGGAGCAGGAGGGTGCATGTGCAGCTGAGCCATTCCTGGAGAGCACAGGGCTCTGGGCTCCCTGCTGTCCCAGGGCAGCCCAGAGGCCAGGCTGTGCCTGTGCCAGCTCTGGGAAAGTGGCTCAGGGTTTGCCCTGGCCTGCCTCAGTGTCTGCCAGCAGGAGCATGTTTCCCTGTGCAGCTGTTTAGACATTTCCAGGAAATGTGTCCCATGAAATATGGAGCTTCAGCTGCTTTAGGTTTGCATTGTGGCCTTTGTTAAACTTTGTGTCTTCACTTTGCAGATCTGACTGGTTACAGTCTTACCAAGAAGTTTTCTCCAGACACTTCCAATGTTCTCTCACCCACAAAGTCCTTGCCTCCCATCCAGGAGAGCTCTCTGTCCTCCAAGCTCAGGAAGAAGCTGCCGCCTGTATGGAGAGTGTTTGAAGAATATGATTGATGTGTTAGGCTTCATAGTTACAGCTGTACATATGTTCTGATGTTTAGATGTGGTTTTGAATTAATGTCTTTTGATTCTGTCTTTAAGTTTTGATGACATATTTTTAATTCTATATATTATATTGTGATGATGAAAAAAGTAAATAAATAAATAAAATTTAAGTAACCCAAGAGGAGAATGTGAGACCAGGACCTGCTAGCCTAGAGATTATTGGAGTGCAGCTCACTCAGTGTGCCAGTGTCTCACCACATCCTTTCCTCATTGGGCCTCACCTCTTCCTCTTTGGCCATGTTTTCTTTGTGTCATTTGTGCCGCTCTTTGTTACTTGGCATTACAACAGGGTCACCATTGACCTGTTTGAGGGACAATGGATGCAAAAGATCCTGTATAGTCAAAGGTTTTCTACCTAGGTGTGTTCTGTATTCACCAAAGGCCTTAGCAAAGAAACCAAGAGAAGTGTGCCCAAATCCCAAAGCTTTGTTCCTTTGCAATCTCCCACAGATCTGGCTCACAGGTGTCTTCAATCACAATTCCAGAGGTAAGAAGAGGTCATGCATTACACTAGGAAATGATGCACTGCTTTGGCAAAGTCACCTGTATGTATATTTACTGGGGACAGCACTCCAGCTGTGTAGTTTGCACCTTGTTTGCAGAAGGATAAGTGCACTGGGAGGCCAATAACAAGTGGCAAGGGTTCCTCCAATCTGCACTGCAGCCTGGGTGCCATTCAGCCCAGAGCTAGGGGATCATTTGTTCCCATGGACCAGTGCTTGCCAGTGGAATGAATTCCTGCACAGCTGGAAGAAGCAATTCTGGATGCAGCTCCAGCTGTTGGTAGGCTGCATGATCATTGACAATGCTGCCCTTCCAGAAATTATTCTGCAGTTTCCTTTCATAGTCATTTGAAGATTTTAAACTTCACATTTCAATTTGCTTTGCCTTAGGGAAAAACACTTCTGGGCCCAGTGCAAGCTGTAACCTTTTGGCAGCAAAGTCCTCATGGTTGCCAGCTTCTGATGTTACACAATGTCACCTGGCTGCCTGTGTTTGCTTAGCTCTGGGTCTAGTCCTGGCCTAGTAAAGCCCAGGCAGGGTGGCACGTTGCAGGGAAAACTGGTCCATGAGCTTATGGGATTGCCATCAGCAGCAGAATGAATGTGCCCTTTGGGGATTTCTCTGGAGACAAAATTAGGGACCTACTCAATGCCACAATATTCTCTTAGATTATTCTGAAATATCCTAGAAAAGGCTGTGAAAATACACATCTCCTTGCACACCCACTGTTTGAAGAGGGGAACTTTTGTCCCTCCTCAAAGTCATTGTTCTTGCACACCAGAAACATGAACATCCACCAACAGGAATGATGCATGGTCCTGCTGCTGCTGCTGCCTCAGAGCACTGGGCAGTGCAGACCTGGGTGTTACCAATATAAGCACTTAATCAGCACTTCATGCTCCTTCAAGCTGTCCAGATCTCAGGGCTTTTTGTTTCAAAGCAGCCACTGCACCATCTCTAGGGAAGAACAGGAAATGTGAAACAGTGAATGCCAGCCTTGCACGGGTGTGGGGGAAAACTTGAGGTGTCTGCATCAAAAGATGAATGGAAAGAGTGTAATTGCCAAAGCAAACGCTTTGTTAGGATAGCAGGAGCAGTTCTTTACTGCATGCTTGCATGAAGATCATTTGGGATCTCCTTTTTGTGTCTCATGCAGAAAAGGAGCTCTTAATAATACCATGCTACTTAAACCAGATTGGGATGTAGCTCTGTAGTGGTTCACAATGAAGCAGACTGCCTGCTGTGTCACTGCCAGCCCTGATGAGCCTGGGAGGGACTGTAGTGTATCCCATGCCTGTTTTGCCTCCAAGCAAAGCTTGGTTCTCCTTATTAGTGTGGAGTAAATACAAGAGTAATAAAATGGACAATTAAACTGGCCACTTTGGAGGATATGCTCATGCTTTTGCATGTCAGTCCTGTACCTCATGCTCCCAAGGCTTGTTACTCATCATGAAATATTTTAACAAAAAAACCTCAGCTCTCATGTTACATCTGAATAAAACTGCATCAGATCATCAAGAATTCTGCTGTCAGGAACAAGACAAGAGCCTTCAGACACTCAGATTTGCTGGATTGCTGCAGCCCTTTGTGAAAAGCTGCTGCAGACAGAGAGTTTGGAGTTGGTTTGGGCCTGTATGAAAGATCTGTGGAGCGGTGTGCAGGGCTCTCCTGGTAGGAAACTGTTTGTCCAGGCCCAGGGACACGGTGCCGGCAGGAGCGGAGCGGCCCCGCTCCCAGCCCGAGAGTCTGTGGACTGAGCCACGCCGGGGAGAAAAGGCAGCGAGGGGCTCCAGCCCAGCTGCTTCACTGCCCTGCCCGCTCCATGGAGCTCTGCCATGGGAGAAAGCCGACGCCGGACGAGCCCCCGAGCTTCCATCAGCTGCTGGAACTGCTCCATGACAGCTCCTGTTCTTCCGAGAGAGACCCCGGCGCCTTCTTGTAACGCGTGTCATGGGGGGATTCTGTTTGGTAATAAACTGTTGGGGGTTTTCCACTTCCATCTATTAGGAATAATTTCCTATTGCTGGAAAGGGATTGTTGGAACACTTTAGAGGAAGCAATTTATTGCACAATATCCTGTTTGAAGTTGTCTCAAACTGTGTGAGACAGATGGCTTCACACAGGAGCATCCCCAAGGCTGCTGAGGGGAAGGCACAGAGGAAGACAAACCCAGTATTTCTGAGGGAACTCCTTGAGACCAAACCAACCTGAGTTGTCAAACAGCAGACCTGATGTTTCGAGACATGGGCCAAAGGGGAAACCTTTCAGGATGTTTGGTCCAGGCTGGGCTATGCTCGAGGCAAACGTGTGTCAGTGTGTTGGATAATACTCTTTTCTTGACCTAGAGATGGGGCAACTGAGAGGTGTTTTAAAAACTTTTATTCCATTTTCAGTCTTATGAGAAGGGTGAGACAATACAGATGTTATAATTCACGCCATCACAATCAGAAGCCAACTATTTCCTAATTATAATAAATTATAATTAGGTTTTTTGGTCTATCAGGCTTTTGCCATGCGACGTTGTGAATGCCTTAAAGCCAATTATTAAAACTGCCCCTCGTGGGTCCCACTACAATGCATCTTTCATAGCTCTGTTTTTCCAAAATCTTATTTGCAAGGCCATCTTTTGGAACTTTTTTCCAGCTCCATTTCTCTCTCAACAATATCTGTCCTATTCCATGGCATTTTTAAGTTAGCATTTATTGTCTCAAGATTTATATACAGATTCATACTCTGTGGGCCTTCTACTAGGCCCTAAAAGCTTTCTACATATCCATTTCCACATCAGTGCACTTGGCTCCTTCTCTCCTCATTGTGCCTGGCAAGCACAGGAGCCCAGAGCTCCTGCAGAACCCATCACAGCACTCACTGGGAGCAAACTTGTGTCCAGTCCTCGCCTGGAGCTGTGGTGCCCAACATTCCACCACATTGGAATGAGGAACTGTTCCTGCTCTTTCAGAAGGAGCTAAGGAGCTTTGGCCTTCAGGTCAATTGTCTGCAGGCTCCTGCAGTGCCTGGTGCTGCTACCTTGCCAGAGGCACCCCAGGCCAGGGGGGCACATCTGGGCTGCTGTGTCTGGCTCTGGGCTCCCTGTTCTGGGCAGTGAGGAGGAGCTGCAGAGGCTCAGCAGGACTGACAGGATGGGCTTTGGGGCTGGCAGGAGAAGCTGAGGGACCTGGGCTGCTGGAGCTTCTGAAGAGGAGGCCCAGGGCTCGTCCTGTGACTGCTCTATGGGTGGCTTCAGAGAATCCCAGAATCAGCAAGGTTGGAAAAGACCATGGAGATCATCAAGTCCACCCTGTGCCCTGACACTGCCTTGTCTCCCCTGAGCCTCCTCTTCTCCAGGAAAAACAACCGCAGCTCTCTCAGCCACTCCTCAAAGCTCTTGTGCTCCAGACCCCTCCCCAGCCTTGTTGCCCATCTCTGGACACGCTCCAGCCCCTCCATGTCCTTCCTAAATTGGGGCTCCAGAACTGCAAACAGCACTCAAGGTACTGCCCAAGCAGTGCTGAGCACAGGGGAAGAATCCCTGCCCTGCTCCTGCCGGCCACACCGTTCCTGATCCAGGCCAGGAGCCTTTGGCCTGCTTGGCCAGCTGGGCACACTGCTGGCTCCTGTCCAGCCTGCTGTCCATCAGTCCCTGCAGGTCCCTTTCTGCCTGGCTGCTCTCCAGCCCCTCTGTCGCCTTGTTGAGGGAGGGAGGCAGGGAGGGAACGGGTCCAAATCTAGTCCTTCCTGAAATGTGGTGTTTGCTGGCACTGCCAGTTCCCACATCTTGGTATTTCCATATTCTGGCACAGCCCAAGTGCAGCAACTTGCTAGCAAAGAAAGCCAAAACCAAGCAAATACCTGGTACCTACACCAACCTGATCTCGCCTTTGCTGACACCGCCAGTACCAAGATCGGGAATGTTTCAAATGCCTGCACAGCACAATTCCATCAATTTGCTGGCACAGAAAATTAACATCAGGAAATTTCTCAGTGCCGACATATTCCCCACCCAGATCTGGTGTGCGCTGGCCCTGCCAGTGCCCACATCTAGTAATTTCCCTCTTCTGGCACCGCCCATGTCCAGCAATTTGCTGGCAAAGAAAGCTAAAACCTGGCAATTTCCCCTTGCCAGCACTGCCCAATCTGGAGTTTGCTGGCAGCAGGATCCCAGGAAAGAAGGAAAGAAAAGAGGAAGGCATCCAGATCCAGTCCTTCTTGGAGCCTGGAGCCTGAAATGGACTGTTTGCTGGCACTGCCAGTGCCCAGATCTGGAAATTTCCCTCTTCGGGCACCACCCATATCCAGAATTTGCTGGCAAAGAAAGCTAAAACCTGGCAATTTCCCCTTGCCAGCACTGCCCAATCTGGACTTTGTTGGCAGCAGGATCCCAAGAAAGATGGAAGGAAAGATGGAAAGAAAAGAGGAAGGCATCCAGACCCAGTCGTTCCTGGAGCCTGGAGTCTGAAATGGGCTATTTGCTGGCACTGCCAGTGCCCAGATCTGGAAATTTCCCTATTCTGGCACAGCCCAAGTGCAGCAATTTGCTGGCACAGAAACCCAAAACCCGTGGCAGCTTCCTGCTACTGGGTCTGGCACCACCCACATCTTGTGTTTCCTGCACCAGAACCAAGATTTGGAAATTTCTCAGTGCCAGCAGAGCCCAAATCTGGCAGATTTCTGTCGCTGGCAATGACAACACCCAGATCTAGTGTTTGCTGGCAGTGCCAATGCCCAGATTTGGAAATTTCCTGGTGCTGGCACAGCCCAAGTCCAGTGATTTGCTGGCACAGAAAGCCAAAGTTTGGAAATCTGCAGGTTCTGGCACCAGCACTATCCAGATCTTGTGTTTGCTGAGACCGCCAATGCCCAGATTTGAAATTTCCCAATGCCTTCATAGCCCAGGTCTAGCAATTTGGTTTTAGCTAGCTTAGGCAGAGAAGTTTCTTTGGACTGTGACTTTCCTTTTTCTTGGAACTGTTTAAACCTGCTCTGGACTGAAAACCCAGACAAACACCGGCAGCTCACACCTGTGGCCCCCCGAGCTCTGGGACGCTGCATTCCAGAACCAGAGGGACTTAGAAGAGACCGAGGGAGCCAACTACAACCCACCAAAAGGACTTTCTGAATTTGCCATCTCTTCAGCATTGTCAGAGGTTTTATTTAATATTATTCATTTTTCATGCTTGTGACTACTTTACTTGTTTAATAAACTGGGGGTTTTTTTTCACTTTTCTCCAGGGAAGTCTTTTCCTGAACTAGTAGGGGTAGAGGCTGCTTGAACTTGCTTTCTAGACGGACCCCTTTTGGAGATTTCCTCCCAAAATTTGTCCTAAGCCAGCACTAACAGTCATCATGAAAATTTCACCAGTGGCATAATTTCCTGGTGGCAAATCTTGTGACAGAAGCTTGACCTCGTTCTCCTTGAGAGATTCTTGGGAAGAGCAGACAGGAGAAGATTCCTGGAAAACTGAAACAGCTTTACAGAAGTGAAATGAAAATGAAAGAAACAATCCAAGATATTTCCCTCTATTTGTTTCTATGCTCCCCTTTTCCATGTGGCATCCCAGTAATTCCAGATGCACCTCACCTCTAGGATCGATGACTTAGTGATTTTTAGACACTCTAAAATACCATTAGCAAATCACAGTTTTCCTTCCCCTGTTTTTACTGGAAAGCAACCCTGGATATGTAAGTGCAGTGCTGGGCTCAGGTAGGAATCCTACCCCAAGGGAAGGTGGCCTGAAGGTGTTTGACCCTCAGCAAGGACAATGCACAGCAGCAAGCGAGGGGATCGCTGTGCCAGTGCGCAGGAGTCAGGGCTCTGCATGTGGGCTCAAGGCTGCAAAGTTCCCGTGTTTGGGCAGACGGAGGGGCTGTCCCCGGGGCGCGCGGGGCTCGAACGTGGGGCTCGTGGGGCGAGCGGGGAACGGACACGGGGACGAACGGCCCCGGGGCTTCAGTTGCAGCAGCGGCAGCGGCGGCAGCGGCAGCGGCGGCAGCAGCAGCGAAAGCAAAACCAAAAGCAGATACGTTAGAAAAATCTTTCTTTTTCTCTCTTTCTTTCTCTTTCTCTCTTTCATTCTCTTTCTCTCCCTTTCCCGCTGTCGGGCACCCTTCTCTCAGCGTCCGTTCCCCAGCGTCCCTCTCTTCTCCCCGCCTCCCTCTCCCCTGCCGGACCGGGCCATGCCCCCGGCCCGCCCCCGGCCCCGGGCGGGGCTGCCCCGTGCCCGGCCCCGGCCGTCCCGCCGCGGTCTCGCCTCCGCCCGGCTCCGGCCGTACTGGCGGTGGCGCTGCCGGGCGGGCATCGGTGCCGGGGGCCGGGGCGGCATCGGAGGAGGAAGAAGGCCCTGGAGCTGCCCCAGTAGAGGCGACTGAAGAGGTGGTGCCATTCCAACCACCGCAGGAGGGTGAGTGGCAGAGCTGGGCTGCAGGGCTGGAGCCTGCAGCCAACTTGGCGCCATGCCATCCCATCCCATCCCATCCCATCCCATCCCATCCCATCCCATCCCATCCCATCCCATCCCATCCCATCCCATCCCATCCCATCCCATCCCATCCCCTGGGGAAATGCCCACGGACAGGACAGAAGAGGGACTGGGCAGACACCCCGCAGGGTGCTCTGTCCCCTGGGGCATCCTGGGGCTCTCCCTGCCTGGGTAGCGCAGGGCTGGGCTGTACTCTCCGGCCTCTCCCGCAGCCCCTCAGCTCTGGCTGCGCTCGCTCTTTGCCAGATGCAGCCCTGGAGCGCACACAAGAGCAGGAATGCACCCGTGGCCGCTTCCGAAGAACAGCGCAGGTACCTGCAGCCACCCTGACCTGGGCCGGGCCTGCTGTCCTTGCTCAGCCCAGCACCGTGTGTGCAGCACTGCATGCAACATCCCCGGCTTCTTACCCTTCTGCTACAGATGGCTGGCAAATTCATGAAGAGGATTCAAGAGGAAGAGACCAGCATTATGGGCACTGTGGTCAGAGCATACCCTCCCATCTTCAAAACCAACACCAGTGCTGCCCTGCTGGATATGCTTGTGGAGGAGGGTCCTTCCAGTCCAAAGCAAGTAAGCAGCCTGTGGCCTGGTGTCCATCCTCCCAGCAATTGCTTGGCCTCCCAAGCCACGCCTGCTGCTCACTGTAAGCCTTGAGGCCATGGCAGTGTGGTGGCAAGGGAAGCACTTCTCTGGGGCAGCTGGGCACATGACTCCCTCTGGCAGCTTTCCAAGTCTCGCCTGCCTTCTCCAGGTGCCTGCCATGGTCAGGTACATCCACCAGTGGCTTGTGGACAGTGAGTTTCCTGAGTACAACCTGCACAGGCCCCTTCTGGATCTGACAGAGGCAC
The DNA here is from genome assembly GCF_028769735.1 of Zonotrichia leucophrys gambelii. NCBI lineage: Eukaryota > Metazoa > Chordata > Aves > Passeriformes > Passerellidae > Zonotrichia > Zonotrichia leucophrys. The sequence continues at coordinate 15,611 of NW_026993291.1, forward strand.
AGCCCGCAGATGTGGTGATGGCTCTCCTGCGTGTGGCCCCATCATGTGACAGGTATGGGGCCAGTGTGCCCACAAGGCTCAGGGCTCAGCAGCCCATCACCCTGTACAGCCTGTCCCAGTGGTCTGATACACAGAGAATTCCAGGGCCCTCTGGCTCCTCCCTTTGCCAGTCCCCAGTGTGCTGCCATACTCCCTCCCTGCTCCTCAGGGGCCAGTCCCCACGGGGCTGGGCTGCCTGTGTGCTGAGGGCCAGTGGGCAGAGGCAGAGCTGGCAGCCAGCTCAGCTCCCCACTACAGCCCAGGCCATAGTGCTTTGTCTGAGACCCCCCTGAGACAGAGATCTAACCCCACAGAGCTGCCATCACCATGTGGAAGACCATCATGTGCTCGCCCCGGACTGCAGAGCCAGTGCAGCTAATACTTCTGGATGTGCTGGGGAGCTGGCCAGAGCACAGCACGTGCACCTCTGATGGGGACAGAACGGGTGTCTTTGGCCTGACTGTGAGTTTCTGCAACTGGCCTTTGCTGGCCC
>NW_026993292.1:0-16141 GCF_028769735.1 Zonotrichia leucophrys gambelii
TCTACTGAGTTCCTGGAATCTTAGGTTTACTGAGCGGATAAGCTGATACTGTGCTATCAATCATAGCAAACCCCCCACCCATACTAACAGTTTACTAAACAGATAAACAAATGTTTGTGAAACCCATTGTCTTTGGTTTCACCTTCCTTATCCTTTTAAGTCTGGAAATTTAGTTAAGCAAACAAATTGGGGTGGTGCAACTTTGTCAGCTTTGATGAACAAACTTAAAGTTTTAACCCATTACAAAAACCTCCATGCTAAATTAAACAAATGTTAAAATAAATGTAATTTCTTCAAAATTTTAAACAGAAAAAAAGCAATCCACTATCCCCAAGAGACGATCTCTATCCCCAGAGATAAAAATAATTTTAAAAGTAAATAATTAAAACTTTTACTTTTAAAGAATTGATCTTTAAAACAATACCCCATAAGTCGACATGGCCCATCAGTGAGCTGTAAATAAGCTTGTAGCAATAAAACCTGCCTCACAATAACAAAGTTCCCCAGACAACTGTAATCCATGACAAAATTAAAACCCCAAGAACCCTGTTTTTCCTCTTGTAAAAAAATCTCGATAACCTTAACAAGAAAACTTCTCTCCCAAAATAAACTAAAAAGAGAGTATTCTAGAAATAATAACCTAACTAGAAATTTTAAGTTTACTTTCTTTACATTGTCAGTAGAAAAAAAGAAAGTTGCAAAGAAAAAAAAAGTGTTTTAAAGCATTTACTTTAATTCTTACTGCCTTTGTACTTGTATTTACGTTTATAAAAATTTTATTTTATGCCCTTTTCAAAGTTTTAGGCCTATTTTACCTTTCTCATAATCCTATCTCACAAAAAAAAAAAATTAACTGACACTAAAACCCACCACACTCATCAATCCATTAATTAAGAAATCTCAGCATTAGAATAAACCTAAATTAACAAACCAAAACCACTACGAAGCCATAATAAACCTTATGCCAAAGTTTCTCTGATATTTTAAAGTTTCCAGAAAAGGCTGTTTAAATGTTTTGAGCTTCTAAGGAACTGTTCTGTTGTTTCTTCAGTGCATCCAACTCAGAGGACACAAAGAGCTGTAATTCCTTGTAAATGTCCCATTGAGAGAGTTGTTTGGGGGATTGAAGTCAGGGTTTGTCTGTCCTGCTTGGCCCAGCCCAGGCAGGGCTTTCCCAGCCCCATTCCACACTCCATTGCCCAGCTGGAGCTGCTGGTGCCTCTGAATTGTGCTGCCCCAGCCCCCGGGACGCTCTCCTTGCCTGCCCATTCCCCCATGGTCTCTGGGCAAGGATGGCCTCAGTGGGGGCTGCTGAAATCCTCAGCAACTTGGTGGCTGCTGCTGAATTTTTCTGCTGCAGAGGCTTCTTCATGAAATAAACAGGGCCAGGAGACTTCTTCTCCTTTTTAATGCCTTTATTAAAAGTGATCAGTTCAGGATTGGGCAGCTCGTACAGGGCTGCAATCCCCGTCGTCTCTCCCAGGGCGACTCAGAGGAGGAGGACATGCGCAGCTTTGTCCACGAGGGGCAAAGCTCGGGGATCAGGTCCTCGTGGGAGCCTTTTAGGGCGTGAAGATCCCTTCGTTGTTACTTTTCCCGGCCCCGGCCCCCTAAGTCTCGGCACTGGGGACGACTCCCATGGGCAGGGCGAGAGGGACTCCGAAGGTGTTCCGCATCTCTGCAGGCTCAGCACTCGGCTCCTCACGTCCAGACATCACTCCAGTCTCTCAACTCTTATTTGGCTCGTTGTTTTTGGGGTTTTCCCCGTGTGTTTGGAGCCGTAGCTCCCCACAGCATGCTGGTCCTGGAGTCACTTTGCATAACCTCCCCCCAGGTCTCTTCTCCTCACTGTTGGGGAAGGTCCCCACCCCTTACTGTCTCGGAGAAGGGCCATTACCTCGCCCCAGCCAAGGCTTTTACTAATACAAAAACAACTATTAACAACCACGACCCGTAATTACCATAATACAAGCAGCAGCCCAGCAGTAGAGGTGACTTTTTTTCTCACAAAAAAAAAATCAACTGAATTTTTGTTCATAACAGTTCAGCCTTCAGTTCTCGAATGCCAGAATTCAGTGCCCCCAGGGCTCAGTAACATTCAGGATGCCTTAACAAGCCAAGCCCCTGGGAATAATTTGATTTTAATTTTCAAATCTTTTCTGGTTAATTAGACAGATTTCAGTAGTGTATTCAAAGTGAATAGATTCTATTTAAAAAGACAGCGGGAGTAGATTTTTTTAGGTTGTGTTGAGGGTTTTTTTCCCTGTTCATAAATTGTTATGTGCAATTTCCAGTTGACACTGAATCCAAGTACCTCCTCCTTCAGTTTGAATAGATATGAAAATCAAGACCCTTCATGGCTGACAATCAATCAGACTCATTCCTTACCCCCACCCCACCATTTCCCCCATCCAAGCCCTGGCACTCAGATCAGCCTTGTGCAAATCTGAGCTCCCTCCAGCCCAGGCTGCGCCTGCAGCTTTCAGCTCCTTGGCTCCAATTGCCACCTGCTTTCCTTGGAGAAGGAGCTGCCCGAGACACAGAGGGATGTTCATTTCTTGTCAGCCAACAAAGCCAAGGGAAGCACAGCTCCATCAAAAGCAAAAGTCATTCCTCTGCTGGATATTAAATCCACTTTGCACAGCAGACAGTCTCACAGCAATGGAAAACACCTTCTGTGACCAGCACTGATACCAAGGTCCCCCCAAACCCTCCCTGCCCCGATTCTGCCCAGATTTGCTGTTTGCACACAAGTAACACACTGAAGTCAGGAGCTCCCTCCATGGCAAGAGGGAGGAAAAGAGAGAAAGTGGATTAAGAGCTCTCCTGTGCAGAACCAAGGACCAAGTGCAGCCTCTGCAGTGGGAAGCACAACTCATCAGGTTTGTGTCCTTTGGGCTCAGGACTGGTGACACTCAGAGGCACAGAAAGTTTTCTTGCCAAGAAACACAAGTGGGACATTTCAACAGTTGAATAACCATCACAGCTCGTCCCTCAGCTCTCTGTGATATCCCAGCAGCATCTGACATGTCCCCCACCCCCAAGGGATTTCCATAGAGGAACAGTTTTTGACAGAGACTTGAGAAAAGGCAATTCTGTGATAGATATAACCACAGTGAGATATTTATTTCATATTTGTTTAAACTTCAAAGATTTGGTCATTCCCTGCAGCTGAAAGTATGAAGCCAGTCAGCTGAGAGGCATTTGAATGACCAGAGAGCATCTGGAGGAGAAACTCTGGCAGCAACAGGAACTACACAGGATCCAGCTGGTCTAGTGAAGACATGTCCTTAGACATGGCCATTTCAACAGATGAGTGGGAAACACCTGAAGGAAGAGGGAAAGGAAATAATAGACTGAATATTGGTGACACAAGTAGCTGGGAAAATCAGTATTTCTTTTCATGAAATCAGCCAAATTCCGGGAAATTTTTGTTCCTGGTGGGAAAACTCTGACAGTTCCCAAAAGCACTAATGTCACCAAAATTACAAAAATATACTCATATAATGTGAAATGTACAAGTATTAAACCTGTGTCCCTTTCCAGGCAGACATCAGTGGTGTGGCCATGAACAGGCAGTGCCACTTGTGCCCTGAGGTGCCGAGCTGGGATTGGATCTCTCCGAGAGCACCTGAGCGAGAGCAGAGATCCTTGCAAGCTGCAGGTCCCTGACAGCCCTGCAAGGCTCCTGTTCCATCAACATCTGCCCTGCTCCAGTCTGAAACAGGGCCCAGCATGGTACCGGGATCATCAGAGAGCTGAGGTGTGTGCTGGAATTCAATGCTCTCCCCATCCCGCTGCAGCCCTGCATTTCCCTCCTGCAGCCTTGGTCTCCAGCACAGCCATGGAGGCTCTTTGGGCTCTGGACTGTTCCTGCAGCCCCCAGGGGCAGCTGAGCTCTGCCTTTGGCGCAGTCAGGCCTGGCCAGCACAGGCCATGCTCAGCAATTGCTTGTGTGTGCCTGGCCTTGCTGTCAGCCCCGGCAGCGGCTGCGTGACCCCTTTGTGGCCCTGTGCTGGCCCAGCCATGGTGGCCCAGCCCCTGTGCAGGCCCAGCCCGGGCCAGGAGCATTGCGGCTGGGAACGGCCCCTGTGCCGTGGTGCCCACAGCAGCCTTGGGGCTCTGTGCCCCCTGGCCTCCCTGCTGGGCAGCCTCTGCCAGCTCCTGCAGAGCCCCTGGCACCTGTGGGGCTGCACAGACAGCCCTGCCCCGGGCTCTGCTGGCCTCTGGGCCAGCAGAGAGGCAGCCAGGGCTGACCATGGCTGGGAACAGGCCCCGAGCCCTGCAGGAGGATGGAGCTTGACCACAGCCAAACTCAGCCCAGGCAAAATCTGGGCTCGGCAGCTGTCGGGGCACCAGGGTAGCTATAGATCCAATGGTTTCAGGAACCCACGTCTTAAGAGAGGAACCCACTTGCCGCGGCAAAAGTCCAAATATGGACCACACTGGACAAATTCAGACCAGCCTTTTTTGTTTATTAGTACATCAGCCTCAGAACATTGTTAGATGTTAACAGCATGCTGGCCTAAAGGAAAATGTCCCCGAAGGTGGGGTAAAACGGAATGACATAAAACCATCTCAGTTTAGATTTCAACCAATCACACCAAAACAAGACATATTGACAAGCTTTCCATCCAATCTTATAAAACATACGTAAGAGTAGTTAAAACAAAGACTGGTTCATAAAAGACAAAGAACAGAGCTCTATTCACAGTAACCTTCTAAAGATATACATTAAATAAACTTGTTGCCATCCTAAAGCCAAATCTACAGAGTCCTATCGTTATTTGTCACGTCTACTGCTTGGGAAACTTTTCTGCTGTAACAGAACTTCGGGCCACATCCTGAGGCCTAAATACTCTTTTTTAACCATTTCCTAAAAACCCTCTAACTTTATGGATTCCCACATTTCCCCCTCTCTGTTTGACCCAGAATCTTTCATTTTCTTGTCGCTTGCTACTTGTATTTCATAGCTCTACTGTAAAATTTCTGCTTATCATCTCTTGGAGACCTATCTGCACTAAAGCACTGCTACATTACGGCACAGCAACTTAATGCTGTGATGACCCCATCCTTGAAAGAGATATGAATCATGTTTGGTAACAGTTACAAGTCATTGTTCAAAAAACTCTGGTCGATTCCAAGGCCTTAATTCAAAACCTTAGTTCATGTCTATACCTTCATCTACTGCTTTCATGAGATTCCGAACACTCTCTGTGCTTCTACTTCCTAAATCTCCTGCTTGTATGACGAAAACTTCACGGACTGTTCTGTTCATCATTCGCCGAACACAACAAAGTACACAAGGTACCACTATACATATCAGTATTAGAACACCTAGTACATAAAGACCTATCTTGCAAAGTTGCCTTAGCCAAGGTGCGAAACTCCATTTTTGAAACAAATCATCCAACCAGGAACTTCCATCTTCTTTAATTTGGGCTGTGAGATCCTTCAATTTTTGAATGCTTTTGTGAATGGATTCAGAATGGTCAGACAAATTCATACAACACAATCCTTCGAATTCCTCACAACCATGCCCTTGTGCCAGTAAAAGAAAATCAATGGCTGCTCTGTTTTGAAGAGTAGCATGTCTAATACTATCAACATCGGTCAGCATATCACTGATTGCAGAGGATGTGGCATTAGCTTGTTTGCTCAGCCAACATCCAACTCTATCTAATTGTCTCAATGCCACTGCTGAGGCCAATTGGGGTAAAAATATACCTGCTGAAACCCTTCTGGCGGCATTCCAAGGCATAAAATCACTCTGACAGTTCTCATCATAATGAGGAACAGCTCTCGTTCTCCTTTGTTTCTTTTTCATCACTGCTTTGGCAGTGGGGGCAATTATGGTGAGCATACCAATGCGACAAGGACCACCTTCAAGGTGAGCTGGAATACCTTGCCAAGCCCTGTCTCCGCAAATGAACCAATACCCTTTCGGCAATTGCCGTGGATATTGATCCGTCTCCGGAAACACATCCCAACTATTTGAAACATTACACCAAAAACTCAAATTTTTATATGCAAAATAATGAGGAGTAACACTAAACTTTGGGGGATCACCTTTTCGCCAGGCACGAGTCATAAAAGTAAAACAAAAATCCATGGTCAAAGAACCAAGGATTTCCAATTCTTGAGGTTCAGATGTTGCCCTGAGAAGTTTTTTGGACCAAATGTTCCAATTGAAAGAAGGATTGTTTCCATTGTCAATTCCACCTGGCCTACCACTGGATTGTTTTTTGACCAAAGGCAACTCTTTCACTGGCACACCAACCAAACAGGTTGAAAAAGGCTTTTCTGGTTCTGAATTTGACAGATATATAGTATCTGATCCGGCAGCCTTGGCTAAGGTCACCCAAACATTCGTTTTTGGTTGATCCACAGGCAAATCTGCATGACAAAAAACAATTAAAATCAAGCAAAACAAATATACTATTTGAACTTGCTCCATCTCTTTCATGAACTAAGTCTTGGCAGAATTTTTTCTACACAAAATCTCTAACTTAAACCTTCGCCAAAAATTAAGACTGTTAAACAAACATTCAGCATTCAATTAGTATACTCATAAAAAACATTGATACAAATTCAGAATTCATGGGTTCCACCGATGTACAAAGAACATCAGGCACAAGAGGTGTCAGGCGAGACCCGGGATCTTTCGATTCAGTTCACGTCTGCGTGCTTGCTTCCTCGGTTCTGTGCTCGACTGCAGGTTCTGAAGTACGATATGGTTTGACGTTTTTGGCAGGAACCCACTTGATTCCAGCACCTGTGGAGACAGAAGCATACCCTTTGCCCCACGTTACTAATTGAAACGGACCTTCCATCTGTCCAGAGTTCAAGGTTTCTAATTAGAACAGGAGGATGTTCTTTTAATTTTGCCTGTTTATTATTTGAAAAGTGTCTAAAAATTGGTGGATCTGGCTCCGTACTTGAACTGTTTAGAAAATTAAAAACATACAGAGCCTTGTTCAGTCTCATCTGTGGGGTGACCTCCGTTCCCCCTCTCTGTTGATCTAATATGCGTTTTAGGGTTTGATGTGTTCTTTCAATGATTGCTTGGCTTGTGGGAGAGTGGGGAATACCAAAAATGTGCCGAACACCCCATTCATTTAAAAATGTGGCCAATTTTTGAGATATGTATGCGGGACCATTGTCAGTTTTTACTTCTTGGGGTACACCCAATGAAGCAAAAGCTTGCAGGAAATGATGACAGGCATGATTGCCGGTTTCACCTGTGTGAAGGGAAGCAAAAACTGCACCAGAGAATGTATCTACGGAAACATGAATATTTTTAAATTTACCAAAAGAAGGATATTTAGTAACATCTGTTTGCCACAACTGTAGGCTTTGTAAGCCTCGGGGGTTGATTGCTCCTGTAGAAACAGGAGGTTGTACCAATTGACAGTCAGGGCAAGTATGAATGATAGCTTTAGCTTGACTTTTAGTAATTTGGAACATTCTCATAAGTGCTTGGGCATTTTGGTGGAAAAAGGCATGACTCAATTTTGCTTGTTCAAAAATGTTTGGCAATGTGTTAGACATGACCATTGTCAGCTTGTCCGCTCTTGCGTTTCCTTCCACTAAAAATCCAGGAAGTGAAGAATGCGCCCTAATATGAGAAACAAAATATGGGTTAGTTCTATATTGCAAAGTTGTAAAAAGACATGAAAGCCAACGATGTAAAGTTTCATTGCTAACATCCTTTAAAATTGAACCTTCTATTCTTCTAACTACATTAGCAACATAGGCAGAATCTGTGACCAAATTAAAAGGCTGAGGAAAAAGCTGAAATGCTCGAACTACTGTGGCAAGCTCAACGATTTGAGGGGATCCCTCTACTGTTTGTCTATCAGATTCCCAAACATTAGTTTTTTGATTAAACCAAGTTACAACAGACTTGTGGCTTTTGCCAGAGCCATCAGTGAAGAGAGTCACAGCATTTAAAGATTCTTCACTTAATTTAGGTTTTTCTCTGAAACTCAATTTTGCTTGCAGTAGCTTGTGAGCTGGATAGTGTATGGAACAAACACCTGGGAAACCCAAAAATGCATATTGTAGATCATCAGAATTTTGCATTGCCCAATTGAAGTAATCCTTTTTCAATGGCAAATAGATAACTGAAAATTCCTGACCTGCTAAAGTTAATCTGGTTCTAGCTTTGATTATAATGTATGCAATCATTTCTAGAACTGTGAAAATGGTCTTTGGAAACCTGTAGGGAGGAAAAACCCATTCCATTATTAACAAAGGATCTTGCTCTGTGGCGTCCCACTGGAAAATGAGACCACAAAGCTACATCTTCTCTCCTAAAATTGCAAGAAAAAAAGGGTTTCCAGGAATGCAGCGATGAGCTTGTCTTTCTTGAAGAGCTTCTGTGATCTTGTCGAGAGCAGCACAAGCTTCAGGGGTTAAAGTTCTTGGTGAAGTAAGGTCGTTACTTCCTCTCAGCAAATTGAAGAGTGGACTCAGTTCATCATTGGTGATTCCCAACATCGGTCTGACCCAGTTTATTTCTCCTAGAAGTTGTTGTAACTCTTGTAGGTTGTTGACTCTGGTTCGGATCTGAATTTTTTGTGGTGTTATTGTCGTCTCAGTCATCTTCCATCCCAGGTACTTCCAAGGTGAAACTTCTTGAATTTTTGTTGTAGAGATTTCAAGCCCAGCTTTTTGAATTTCAGCAACAACACAGTCTCGAGTTTCTTCCATCTCTTCCTGTGTAGAGGCTGTGATGAGAAGATCATCCATGTAGTGTAGAATCATGGATCTTGGAAACTTCTGCCGGGCAGGATGCAAGGCTTGGGCAACGAAATGTTGACAAATTACAGGCGAATTTTTCATTCCTTGTGGGAGCGATTTCCAATGGTATCTTCGAACGGCTTCACTTCGGTTGATGACGGGAACTGAAAAGGCAAATCTTGGAGCGTCATCAGGGTGAAGTGGAATATGGAAGAAACAGTCTTTTAAATCAATTATAACGAGAGGCCAATGCTTCGGGATCATGGGCAAAGAAGGAAGTCCAGGTTGAAGAGAACCCATGTCTTCAATCACTTCATTGATTTTCCTCAGGTCATGTAGCAACCTCCAGGAATTAGATGTCTTCTTGTGGATGACGAAAACTGGAGAATTCCAGGGACTGTTCTTGAAGCGATGTGGCCTTTCTGTAATTGTTCTTCTACCAGTTTATTAAGAATGTTCAACTTTTTTTCTGTCAAAGGCCATTGGTTGACCCACACAGGATGGTTGGTTTTCCAGATGAGCTTTAAAGTTGCAGGTTTTGACGAAGTTTCCATTACAGGCCCACTTCCAGTCTTGCTCCCCATTGGGACAGGACGTCTCTCCCCCAGACGGTGAGAGGCTTCTGAACAACAAAAGGACGCACTGTTGCAGTCTTTCCTTCAGGACCTGTAATGTCAATCATGGATGCACTTTGCATACAAACAGTAGCACCTCCAATTCCTGAAAGAGAACCTGAAGGAGCTACTAAATCCCAGTCATTGGGCCAAAACATGTGAGAAATCACAGTAACATCTGCACCAGTATCAGGCATTCCTGTAACATAAATTGTTTGACCACAGTGAGTCAAGCTACAAGTTAGTTGTGGACGGTCACTGTTCAAATATTGCACCCAGAAAACTTCTGCACCTGAGGTATTAGGAGACACATTTTCAGATGCCAGAAATGCAATAGCAATAGGTGTGTTTGGTGGAATTACCGTAGGAACATCAAATGCAAGAGCTAAAATCATCAGCTCTTCATTATAATTTACTGAAACAACAGTAGGGAAGATTGACAGTCCCAGAAATTTGTTGTTTGCTTTACCCATAATTAAGAAATCTTGTCCTTCTTGACAAGAGTTGATCAGCCCAGTAGGAATATTCACCCAGCAAAAATTAGTTAAGAGATGAATTAGTTTTGAGGAACTCAATTCAACCCTTGTGTTTGGAATTGCTGAGCTGGCATCATTCGGGGGTGGGCTGTTTGAGAGACAAATGGCTGACGTGCCATCATCATTTGTTCGGAAATCTGATTGCCAGTGGGTGCCACTATTTGTGTCTGAGCGCGGTGGAACGCGCTGTTTTTGAAGTTTAACGACAGTGGGTTTCCATTAATATCAAATAGTGAGTGACAGTATTTAGCAAGATGCCTTCCTTTTCGGCATCGAGGGCAAATAGAAATTTGATTTGCTGTTCCACGACAATCCTTTTTGAGGTGGCCTAGTTTACCACAAGCAAAACAGACAGGCCTTTTATTAGGATCTACTTGCACAGCATTAACAGAGTTTTCCCAACGTTTTTCATGTTTTTCCTAAAGCTTTCCAATTTTATCTATTTGTTGTGTCAAATTGTGTTCCAGGGTTTTTTCCAATGCATTGACCTGTGAATTTGCAGCATTTTGTGAACTCATAAGTCTGCTGCAAGCTGTTAGCATCTGTGTAACTGTTGGAGGCTGATCAGGCAAAGCTAAAATAATTTTTCTACATTCATCATTAGCATTTACATAAGCAAGATTTTGAATGATATAAGAGCGGGCTTGTTCATCTGGACATTGCCTTTCAACAGCTTGAGTTAATCTATCCAAAAAAGAACCATAAGATTCAGTTTCACCTTGTTTGATCAGTGGATAAGAGCTCAGATGTGAACCCACAGGTTCAAGTGAGAGCAAGGCCTTTCTAGCAGCATTTTTAATGTCTGCTAAAACAGGCCGAGGCAGTTCAGCTGCTTGATTTTCAGGCCTATTGTAAGGTGAATCACCAGCCAACTGAGCAACATCTAAATCGGCATAATCAGTATCTGCATATCCTTCAACCAACTTGTTAAGTAACTTTTTCCATTGTAACTCCAATAGTAGGTACTGTGAATTGGTTAAGATCAAAGTTGCCACATTCCTGCAATCAGCAGGAACTAAATCATAAGAGTTAAAAATATTTTTCAACACACTATTAAAATAGGGAGAAGAAAATCCACTTTCTTTCAAAGCCTGTCGTAATTCCTTTATATCATGGTGATTGAGTCTTTCATATTTTGGATTTCTATCATTTCTTCCATATTTCACTGGTAAGGCAAGATATTGTTTCTTTAAATCTGAATCTCTTTCTAGTTTCTGATTAATGTATGACCAATCCGGTAATTTTAATGGAGAATCAGAATTGTCACTTTGATCAATGACAGTATGAACATTCCCTTTGCTTCTAATCAGTACATTTTCTGATCCTGAATCATTAAATCCAAACCTTCCAGTCACTCTGGCCCTGACAGGAGGAACACTGTGCTCTTGTCCGGGAATTCTGCCAATTCCGGGAGCTCGGCCAATTCCGGGAGGCCGGTCAACCTGATCATGAGAACACACCTCTAAATTTTTTTCAGAAACCTCCAAGCAACATGCCCCCCTTGGAACCCTGCCATGAAAGTCAGGGGTGGACTCCAACAAACAACACGCCTCCTCCGTAGCCCGGCCCAAAGGGGCCGAGACAGAGGCGTGTTCCCCTGTTCTGGGAACATTGCCATGCTCTAACCTTGAATTTGCTACTTTACCACAAGTTTCACATTGTCTCCCTGCCAAGAAAAACTCAGCTGAAGAATCCACAAATCCAGGCTTTAAACTTACATGGTTTTGTTTTAAAATACAAGAATTAGGATCACAGCAATGAGGAAAAAACTCAACCCGTGTTTTTTCAGGTTTTTGAGAGTTATCCATCCTTTCAAAGGACTCCATCCTTTGAATTAAAGCCAATTTTTCTTTCTCTGTATCTATGGATTGACGATTACCATAAAAACCAGGTTTTTGCTTAACTGAAAAAGAATTCCCAGAACCCCCAGAAACCAAAATTTCCCGAGGGAAGAAACACCCTCAGTTTCCACTTCAGGCATATCACAATCTAAACCAGCTTTCAGTGTCCCCGCACAACCAATCTTAGGAAATACATTCACTTTCTCCTTTACATTTTCAATACATTTTGTCCCTTCCCCCTTACAAAAGTCACATATTTTTACATTAACAGAACAACGCGACGAAGAGTCCGAAAAAGTCTCATTCTTTCCCAGAGAGAGAGAAGGAAGATTTTTCTCAGTGGAGTTCAAATCAGCATTTGAAACAACATTTGTTACATTCTCCGAAACACACACAGTCTCAGGTTTACTGGAATTTAAAGAGACAGAGCCAGAAGCTTGGTTTTCTGAATCCGAGTTCACCTTATTATTGTCAGTTTGTTTAAAACATTCCATCAGGGCTCGTGCAATGGGCATCAATTCTTTTAGACTTTCATCTTTTTTAAGAGTGACTAGATTATAAATCCTCCAGTTTATCTGATCCCAAAAATGAAAAGTAAAGGCAGACTGTAAATTTAAATCTTGCGTATTTGTTTTAACCCATATAAGTAAGTTTTTAAGCTCAATTTTTGAAACTTCAGAGTGCCCTTTTTCTTGTAACAATGTCTCTAATTGATAAAAAACATCCCATTCAACTTTTGATAAGTTCGTTCCCATTTTTGTTTTCTTTTAACACAAAAAACCGTTACCCAAGTGCTCTCCCGAGAAAAGTTACTTACAAATTTCTTGGCCTCGGCGGGAGAGATGATATAGTCCTCCTGATTAACACTTGGGTCTCCAGCGGCCGGGAAATCCAGGATTTTTTCTTCTAATCTACGTCCTCAAACGGGGTTTCCTCACACGGAACTTCCTCACATGGGGCACCAGTTGTCGGGGCACCAGGGTAGCTATAGATCCAATGGTTTCAGGAACCCACGTCTTAAGAGAGGAACCCACTTGCCGCGGCAAAAGTCCAAATATGGACCACACTGGACAAATTCAGACCAGCCTTTTTTGTTTATTAGTACATCAGCCTCAGAACATTGTTAGATGTTAACAGCATGCTGGCCTAAAGGAAAATGTCCCCGAAGGTGGGGTAAAACGGAATGACATAAAACCATCTCAGTTTAGATTTCAACCAATCACACCAAAACAAGACATATTGACAAGCTTTCCATCCAATCTTATAAAACATACGTAAGAGTAGTTAAAACAAAGACTGGTTCATAAAAGACAAAGAACAGAGCTCTATTCACAGTAACCTTCTAAAGATATACATTAAATAAACTTGTTGCCATCCTAAAGCCAAATCTACAGAGTCCTATCGTTATTTGTCACGTCTACTGCTTGGGAAACTTTTCTGCTTGCTTGGGAAACTTTTCTGCTGTAACAGAACTTCGGGCCACATCCTGAGGCCTAAATACTCTTTTTTAACCATTTCCTAAAAACCCTCTAACTTTATGGATTCCCACAGCAGCCAGGTCTGCCAACACACGGGGACAGAGGCTGGCACTGACAAATGTCCTGGGCCCTTTCCCTGCTCTGTCCATGCCACCAAGGGCACAGAGCAGCCTCCTCTCTGGGCCACTTGCCTGTTTGCAATGCCTTGCACAGGCACTGGCCCTGCCCCACAAGGCCTGGCCTGAGTCCCGCCCCTGCACGCTCAGCCAGGCTGAGATGGACACTGATGGTTTCTGGGCCAGGCTCTCTGAGCCCAGCCCAGCTCCCTGCAAGCTCTGCCAGCTGCCCTCAGCTCTGGGCAGCACCAAGGGCCTCTCCCCAGTCCAGCCCAGCTCTCTGGCCCCACAGCTCCTCTCAGGCCAGGCTGCTGTGGGCACTGCCCCACGGCCTCAGCCCCTGGCAAGGGCACAGCAGCAGCTGCAGCTGCCACAGGACTCAGTTCAAGCCATGGGGGAAGGAGCTTGGCCAAGGCCAAAGGAGGCTCCCTGGCTGCCCTGCTCCCCTCTGCCTGAGGTGCTGAGAGCTCTGCAGCCCCTGCTGCCATCCCATCTGCCCAGGGCAGCACAAGAGCCCTGGCCTTGGGGCCCTCAAGAGCTGCTCCTGCTCCAGGCCCAGGGCCCATGCCAAAGCTGGGGCAGCCACAAAGCTGTGCCCATTTCTGTTGATTGCTGCTCTGATGGGAATAGATCCTCAGCCACCTGGCAGTTGATGATGAATTTTACTATTCCAGAGGCCTCTTCTTTCTTGAGCTCTTCAGTTCAGGAATTCACTGAAAAAGGCTCATAAACATTTGTTCAAAAAATCCACACAAGAAAAGCCCATGGGAATAATTGAAGTTTTCGATTCTTCTGTGGCTAATTAGACAAATTTCAGAAGTCTATTCAAAGTGAATATACCATATTGAAAATAATGCAGAGAGAACAGTTTTGTCCTGTTTTCTTTTCCTATTTATAGTTTGATATCAGCAATCCCCAGTTGATATTGACCTTCTAATGAAGTCTGGATAGATATGAAGATCAAGACCCTCCATGGCTGACAATCAATCACACTCTGTCCCCACCCCCTCCCCACCATTTTCCTCATCCAACCCCTGGCACTCCTATGTGTCATGAATGTTGCAGCCAGCAGGAGCAGGGCAGTGATTCTTTCCCTGTGCTCTCTACAACTGTCTACAATTCCCTGACAGGAGGGTGCAGCCAGGTGGGGGTCGGTCTCCATTCACAGGCTACAGGGAAAGGATTAGAGGACACAGCCAAAAGTTGCACCAGAGGACATTTAGACTGGATATTAGGAAATACACAAATGGGTGATTGGGCATTGGAATGGGCTGCCCAGGGAGATGGGTGAGTCACCATCACTGGAAGTGTTGAAAGAAAGACTGGATGTGGCACTCAGTGCCATGGTCTGGGTGACAAGGTAGTGTTGGGTCCCAGGTTGGACTTGATGCTCTCCAATGTCTTTTCCAGCCTGGTTGATTCTCTGATGATTGTGACACTGCAGGGCCCTGGGGAAGCAAGAGGCCATTGTGACACTGCAGAGCCTGGTGGCACTAAGAGGACCATGGTGACACTGTGTACGACATGGCAGCACAGAGCCAAGGGGCCATTGTGACACTGTGGGGCTGAATGGAAGCAAGGAGTCCATGGTGACAGTCTGGGTCCTCCTGGAACCAGAGAGGCCACTGTGACACTGCAGGGCCTTGTGGAACCAAGGGGCCAGTGTGCCACTCTGGAACCAAGGAGACCCTTGGGAGAGCCTGGGGACAATGGAATCAAGGGGCCATTGCTCCATTGCAAGGACTCTGGGAACTGAGGGAACAATTGTGACTTTGTGGTGCCCAAGGATCCAAGGGACTTTGTGACACCAAGGGGTCCCAGGGAACCAAAGGGACCATTGTGACACTGGGCGGCCTCATGGATTCATGGAGACCGTTGGGACACTCTGGGGCCTCATGGAACTGAGAGGACACCAAGTTGTCTGGGAGTGTTGATCTGCTGGAGGGTAGGAGAGCTCTGCACAGGGCCCTGGACAGGCTGGATCCAGGGCCCAAATCCAACAAGGTGAGGTTTAACAAGTCCAAGTGCCGGGTCCTGCACTTTGGCCATAACAACCCCTTCAGCACTACAGGCTGGGGACAGAGTGGCTGGACAGTAGCCAGGCAGAAAGGGACCTGCAGGGACTGATGGACAGCAGGCTGGACATTAGGCAGCAGTGTGCCTGGGTGGCCAAGAAGGCCAATGGCTCCAGGCCTGGATCAGGAATGGTGTGGCCAGGAGGAGCAGGGCAGTGATTGTTCCCCTGTGCTCAGCACTGCTTGGGCATCACCTGGAGTGCTGTGTCCAGTTCTGGACCCCCCAATTTAGGAAGGACATGGAGGGGCTGGAGTGTGTCCAGAGAAGGAAGGCAAGGATGGGGAGGGGTCTGGAAAACAAGGCCTGTGAGGAGCGTCTGAAGGAGCTCGGGTTGTTTATCCTGGAGAAGAGGAGGCTCAGGGGAGACCAGGCTCAGGGCACAGGTTGGACTTGATGATCTCCATGACCTGTTTGTAGTAGGACAGGGACTGGCGATCGGAAGATCACGCGATGTGACGGAAAGCGGTAGGACTTCTTTTTCCCCTAATCCCCTGAGATAAGAGATCACCCTAGGAATGTAACCAGGAATGTAGCCTCCCTAACGATAGTAATGCTGGTAACTTTCCACTCCTTACTAACCATAGATAGTACTGCAGACCCCCTCTGACGTAGAGAAGCCCTTAGACTATAAAACCCTAAGAGAAGAGACAATAAAGGCCTTTGACCGTCTACCACATTGGTATCTGCATGTTCCTTGGCCTGAGTGAACCTGGTGAGTTTGGGTCACCGTGCTGC
>NW_026993293.1:0-16137 GCF_028769735.1 Zonotrichia leucophrys gambelii
TTTGTTCGGGGGTGTGTGGAGTGGGTGGCAAACGAAGGTCTGATGGGGGGGGGGGGGGGGGGGGGGGGGGGGGGGGGGGGGGGGGGGGGGGGGGGGGGGGGGGGGGGGGGGGGGGGGGGGGGGGGGGGGGGGGGGGGGGGGGGGGGGGGGGGGGGGGGGGGGGGGGGGGGGGGGGGGGGGGGGGGGGGGGGGGGGGGGGGGGGGGGGGGGGGGGGGGGGGGGGGGGGGGGGGGGGGGGGGGGGGGGGGGGGGGGGGGGGGGGGGGGGGGGGGGGGGGGGGGGGGGGGGGGGGGGGGGGGGGGGGGGGGGGGGGGGGGGGGGGGGGGGGGGGGGGGGGGGGGGGGGGGGGGGGGGGGGGGGGGGGGGGGGGGGGGGGGGGGGGGGGGGGGGGGGGGGGGGGGGGGGGGGGGGGGGGGGGGGGGGGGGGGGGGGGGGGGGGGGGGGGGGGGGGGGGGGGGGGGGGGGGGGGGGGGGGGGGGGGGGGGGGGGGGGGGGGGGGGGGGGGGGGGGGGGGGGGGGGGGGGGGGGGGTGGGTGGCGCTGCTGAAAATCACTACCGGAGGTCCAGTAAGTGCACAGTGTGTGTTTTGAGATGTCCGCATCGCACGAGGGTGTTTTTTCAGGGAAGGTTGTTGGGCTGGCGGGAGGGTGGTCGAAACACATAGGTGGTCCCGATAAGTCCTGCAGTGGTGTTTGAGAATGGCTGCATTGCCAGGGTAGTTTTCAGAAAGGCCGTTGTGTTGGGGCTGTGGCTGGGAGTGGCCGCTGGCTCCTGAAATCCACGTACCAGGATGGTTCCCAGATGAAGGTGCACATGCATCGGGCTGGTTTGATAGAGGAAGTGGCTCTGCAATCTGCCGCCAGAGAGGCGGTAGTTTTTCCAGGAAAAGGGCCGTGTTTGTTTGGGGCCTGTGGCTGGGAGTGCGGCTGCCTAAAATCCACGATAGCAGGATGGTTCCAGATGAAAGGTGGCACAGTGCAGTCGGTGGTTGATAGGGAGTGCTCTGCAATCTCAGCCAGAGGGGCGGTGTTTTATTCAGGAAAAGGGTGGTTGGTGGGCTGTGCTGGAGTGGCCGCTGGCTCCTGAAAATCACGATAGCAGGATGGTTCCAGATGAAGGACAGTGCATGGGTGTGATAGACAAGTGGCTCTGCAATCACAGAAGGGCATCATTTACTTCAGGGAAGCGTTTTTTGGGCTTGGGATGGCCGGCTGCTCCTGAAATCCACTACGATGGTTCCCAGAGAAAGGTGCACAGTGCGAGTCGGGCTGTTTGATAGAGAAGTGGCTCCTGCATCTGCCGCAGAAGCGGGGGATTTTTTTGCAGGGAAAAGGGCCGTGTTGTGTTGGGCTGTGGTGGAGTGGCCGGCTGGTCCTGAAAATCACGATACGCAGGATGGTTCCAGATGAAAGTGGCACACCAGTCGGTGGTTTGAGGAAGTGGTCCTGCAATCTGCAGCCAAGGGGGTGTTTTCCAGGGAAGGGCGTGTTGTTGGGCCTGTGCTGGAGTGGCGCTGGCTCCTGAAAATCCACTACGCAGGATGGTCCCAGATGAAAGGGCACATGCCATCGGTGTTGATAGCAAGTGGCTCTGCAATCGCCAGCAAGGCAGTCGTTTTCAGGGAAGGAGTTTTTTTTGGGCTTGGCTGGAGTGCCGGCTGGCTCCTGAAAATCCACATACGCAGGATGGTTCCAGATGAAAGGTGGCACCAGTGCAGTCGGGCTGGTTTGATAGAGGCAAGTGGCTCTGCAATCTGCCAGCCAGACGGGGGTAGTTTTTCAGGGAAAAGGGCCGTGTTTTGTTGGGGGCCTGTGGCTGGGAGTGGCGGCTGGCTCCTGAAAATCCACGATAGCAGGATGGTTCCCAGATGAAAGGTGGCACCAGTGCCGAGTGGCTGGTTTGATAGAGGAAGTGGCTCCTGCAATCTGCCAGCCAGATGCGGGCGGGAGTTTTCTTCCAGGGAAAGGGCCGTGTTTGTTTGGGCCTGTGGCTGGGAGTGGCCGGCTGGCTCCTGAAAATCCACGATACGCAGGATGGTTCCCAGATGAAAGGTGGCACCATGCCGAGTCGGGCTGGTTGATAGAGCAAGTGGCTCCTGCAATCTGCCAGCCAGAAGGGGCAGGTCAGTTTTACTTCCAGGGAAAAGGGCCGTAGTTTTGTGTTCGGGGCCTGTGGCTGGGAGTGGCCGGCTGGCTCCTGAAAATCCACGATACGCAGGATGGTTCCCAGATGAAAGGTGGCACCAGTGCCAAGTCGGGCTGGTTTGATAGAGGCAAGTGGCTCCTGCAATCTGCCAGCCAGAAGATGGGCAGGTCAGTTTTACTTCCAGGGAAAAGGGCCGTGGTTTATGTTTGGGGCCTGTGGCTGGGTGTGGCCTGCTGGCTCCTGAAAATCCACGATACGCAGGATGGTTCCCAGATGAAAGGTGGCACCAGTGCCAAGTCGGGCTGGATTGATAGAGGCAAGTGGCTCCTGCAATCTGCCAGCCAGATGACGGGCAGGTCAGTTTTACTTCCAGGGAAAAGGGCCGTGGTTTGTGTTTGGGGCCTGTGGCTGGGAGTGGCCGGCTGGCTCCTGAAAATCCACGATACGCAGGATGGTTCCCAGATGAAAGGTGGCACCAGTGCCAAGTCGGGCTGGTTTGATAAAAGCAAGTGGCTCCTGCAATCTGCCAGCCAGAAGAGGGCAGGTCAGTTTTACTTGCAGGGAAAAGGGCCGTAGTTTTGTTGGGGCCTGTGGCTGGGAGTGGCCGGCTGGCTCCTGAAAATCCACGATACGCAGGATGGTTCCCAGATGAAAGGTGGCACCAGTGCCAGTCGGGCTGGTTTGATAGAGGCAAGTGCTCCTGCAATCTGCCAGCCAAAGCGGGCAGGTCAGTTTTTTTTCCAGGGAAAAGGGCCGTGTTTGTGTTTGGGGCCTGTGGCTGGGAGTGGCCGGCTGGCTCCTGAAAATCCACGATACGCAGGATGGTTCCCAATGAAAGGTGGCACCAGTGCCAAGTCGGGCTGGTTGATAGAGGCAAGTGGCTCCTGCAATCTGCCAGCCAGAGACGGGCAGGTCAGTTTTACTTCCAGGAAAAGGGCCGTAGTATTTGTTTGGGGCCTGTGGCTGGGAGTGGCCGGCTGGCTCCTGAAAATCCACGATACGCAGGATGGTTCCCAGATGAAAGTGGCACCAGTCCGAGTCGGGCTGGATTGATAGAGGCAAGTGGCTCCTGCAATCTGCCAGCCAGATGACGGGCAGGTCAGTTTTACTTCCAGGGAAAAGGGCCGTAGTTTGTTTCGGGGCCTGTGGCTGGGAGTGGCCGCTGGCTCCTGAAAATCCACGATACGCAGGATGGTTCCCAGATGAAAGTGGCACCAGTGCCAAGTCGGGCTGGATTTGATAGAGCAAGTGGCTCCTGCAATCTGCCAGCCAGAGAGGGAGTCAGTTTTACTTCCAGGGAAAGGGCCGTTAGTTTTTTTGGGGCCTGTGGCTGGGAGTGGCCGGCTGGCTCCTGAAAATCCACGATACGCAGGATGGTTCCCAGATGAAAGGTGGCACCAGAGCCAAGTCGGGCTGGTTTGATAGAGGAAGTGGCTCCTGCAATCTGCCAGCCAGAAGGGGGCAGGTATATTTTTTTGCCAGGGAAAGGGCCGTGTTTGTGTTTGGGGCCTGTGGCTGGGAGTGGCCGGCTGGCTCCTGAAAATCCACGATACGCAGGATGGTTCCCAGATGAAAGGTGGCACCAGTGCCGAAGTCGGGCTGGTTTGATAGAGCAAGTGGCTCCTGCAATCTGCCAGCCAGAAGATGGGCAGGTCAGTTTTACTTCCAGGGAAAAGGGCCGTAGTTTTGTTTGGGGGCCTGTGGCTGGGAGTGGCCGGCTGGCTCCTGAAAATCCACGATACGCAGGATGGTTCCCAGATGAAAGGTGGCACCAGTGCCGAGTCGGGCTGGTTTGATAGAGGCAAGTGGCTCCTGCAATCTGCCAGCCAGAAGATGGGCAGGAAAAGTTTTGTTGCCAGGGAAAAGGGCCGTGGTTTGTGTTTGGGGGCCTGTGGCTGGGAGTGGCCGGCTGGCTCCTGAAAATCCACGATACGCAGGATGGTTCCCAGATGAAAGGTGGCACCAGTGCCAAGTCGGGCTGGTTTGATAGAGCCAAGTGGCTCCTGCAATCTGCCAGCCAGAAGATGGTCAGGTCAGTTTTACTTCCAGGGAAAAGGGCCGTAGTAGTTGTTTTCGGGGCCTGTGGCTGGGAGTGGCCGGCTGGCTCCTGAAAATCCACGGTACGCAGGATGGTTCCCAGATGAAAGGTGGCACCAGTGCCGAGTCGGGCTGGTTTGATAGAGGGAAGTGGCTCCTGCAATCTGCCAGCCAGAAGCGGGGCGGGTAAGTTTTGTTTGCCAGGGAAAGGGGCCGTAGTTTGTGTTCGGGGGCCTGTGGCTGGGAGTGGCCGGCTGGCTCCTGAAAATCCACGATACGCGGACCCGTGCTGGCTCCTGTGCAATATCGGCCTGATTTGGCTGCGTCAAACATCCCCTGCATTACTCAGTTTAATGAAATCTTGTGGCCTAATGTTCTCACAGAGGATTGGTAGAATTTATCTATTTTTCGGGATTTGTTTTATTCTTTTTTCTGTACCGTCTACTTCTCTCCACTGTCTGAGAACTTTGACCATTATGTTAGTTGACCTAATGTAAAATTCTCGAAGTAAAGTAAGAAAAGCCAGTAAAGAAAGGCAAATTTGTTAATTGCAGGTGGAAAGAGGGAGGCCAACAAAACAAGCAAAAGAACAATAATAATGAAATGTACCCCTGTCTTCTGTGAAAAGTAGAGGCACAGACAAGAAAGAGCAAGTGCATAATTCTCACTAGAGAAACGCACTTTATCTGTCTAAAGTAATTTCCGGTGCATTTCTTGCATTTTTCTCATGCCAAACATATTAATCATTGAAGGTGTCCCTTTCCTCTTTCTGGAATACAGCTAGGAAGATGGCTGTGTCATTGCTGACAAGCTGCTATTCTCAGAGGTGTCCAGCTGAAAGTCCTAGATCACTGGATTTCCTCTGTCACTTTGATATGGCATGACTTACAGTTTCAGCAACTGAACTTGCCAGCCTTACAATTCTTTGCCCCTTGAATGGTCAGATAGGCTCCTTGGCAACTGGCATTTGTAAGGACACGAAACTATGCAGAATTTGTACCATGAGATGATGCCAAATGAGTCACGCCGGTAGATTAACTAGGACATGCAAGGCATGAGAGCACAAGAAGAGAGTACACAAGAAGACAGTACAATCTCCTTTTTTCTGAAACACTGTAGCGATCAAATTGAACACAAATCCTCCTGGGCTAGTTCTTGCAAAAGCCTAGGAGTTCTTTTTGTGTTCACACGCCTGGAATATTTAGCTTTGGATCACAGCAGAATGCAGATGACAAAACGAGGCCTTTAAGTCACATCCAGTATGAAGCAGTATGAAAGAAGAAAGCAGCTGAGAGTGACAACCCTGCTAGGTAATCTCAGTATTCCTCTTGAGATTAGCAGAAATTTGAAATGAGTCTCTGAAAATGACAAAGGAGGCAGAAGAAAAGGGAGCGATGACTCCTCTTGCATAGTGTTTCCTAACAGGGATCTTCAAAATGGAAAGATTGTATCATCCTTTCAACTGAAGGAAGGTATGAAAACAACAGGAAGGAAATGGCATCACATGCTAGAAAGATTCTGGGCAGTGTACTTCTAGACAGAAAGGCCACTGATGGAAAACCAACTAAACTGGCACCAATGCAGCAGCATTGTACTAAAGCCAGAAATGTCCAGCGCTTCACTCTCTGCCATTCCATTCAGATGCACACAGCAGCTCTGCAACAGTCCTACTGATCATCTCCTTGGCAAACTTGGAGTTGAGGGTCCGTGGTGAAGCAGAGTCCCCAGCAAGATGCAAAGGAGAGCTGCTTTCTTGCAACTTTGCCTTTATCAGTTCCATAGCTTTAAGCCATAACAAACACCATTCAACCAACCACCATACACCAGGCTTTGAACACACGACCGTTCTAGAACTTGTTGATCTACCTCTAATTCAGCTGCCTCACCTTCCCACAGTCCTTTTCTACTTAGCCAATGGAATGGGCCTCAGCCCAAGGCCTTCCTTTTGTAAGCTTCTAGCTAGATGCAGCAGCAAACCACTACTTTCTTCTGTGCCAAGACTTCAGGTAGACGATTTGCATCTGCCCTTCCAGTGAAACCTAACGGGGAGAGAAAAGCCTCTCACAGATGTTCAGTCATTCCATTAGCTACACAGGCCAAATCAAAAGAAAAGCACGCTATGGGTTTGTGTACTTGCTCCTACACAACACCTGCTGCCCTCTGACAATCAACTAGCAGAAAACCAGCAAAACTGAGACTTGAGGCAAACAACCCTTTGAAGGGAATAATGATGTCAGCAATTATGACAACACATTTCCAGGCTACCGAGATACTTGAAATGTCAGCAAAGGCTGGAGACCAAAGGCTGAACTAATAGGGAAAGGGTAAAAGAATCCCAAGAAAAACATGACCGAAGGTTAAAACAATTCCAAGAAAAACATAGGCAACTGACCTGTTGAAGCCTTCAGGAAATCAGCGGCCGCTGATTTACATAGGCCATTCAAGTTAATTGACCCGTGCACCTTCCACCCCTTTTTCACCTTTCGGCACCACAGGGTGAATTGTGAGCATGAAATCACAATTCCTTGGATTCTCTTCTTGACTTGACGAGAGAAATTCAGCAACTGAAGTACCTGTTACTGATGTGATACACAGGAACACCGAGTTGACACATTTCATTTTGTTCAAACACAGCTAACAAACCTAAGGGGACAAGGCTAGCTTCTTTTCATGACAATTTTCTTGTTTTACAACCTGCTCTGATCCTAGTGAAACTTTTTCATTAGCTTCTCTCTAAAAGCAAAAAGTCCAGTTAACTGTCCCGTCCTACTGCTGCAAGTAAACCATTTGCATTGCCAAGACCAAAAACGGAATTGGAAGGTACAGAGACCCCGGGAGCTATGAGCAGATAAGGGGCACATTACGTCAGAAGCCGCCGTCTGCAGTGCACTGTGAGCGGCACAATCGCCTTTGCGCGAAGAAGCCGCTTCTTCGCCTCCGGGAGCCGGAGAGACCAGTAGCTACGGAAAGGTGAAGAATGAAGCTGCACAATACTGGGATTGTGTGCAGAGCTTGCAAACTGATCCAAAACAGTACCTTACCACTGTCCTAACTTTTCCAAACACATGAACATTCGATTGTAAGGTGTTTTCAACAACTTTCTTTTTCATCGTGCAAAACACTCAGCAAACCTCTCTGCAACATGTCAAAAACCATGGAGGATGTTTTCTGTGCTGGCACAGTTTCTCCTTGCCAGACATAGTGGAAAAGTTTTTTGCAATGATGTAGACCCCAAAAGTCCCGAAACAAGAAGGTACGGATGTCCCCGGAGGTAAGCGCCGGTCCCGGGCACATTTCGTCAGAAGCCGCCGCACTGGAGTGCACTGTGAGCGGCACAATCGCCTTTGCGCGAAGAAGCCGCTTCTTCGCCTTCGGAGCCGGAGAGACCAGTAGCTTCGGAAAGTGAAGAATGAAGCTACACAACACTGGGATGGTGTGCACAGCTTGCAAACTGATCCAAAACAGTACCTTACCACTCTCCTACCTTTTCCAAACACATGAACATTCGGTTGGAAGGTGTTTTGGACAACTTTTTCTTTAATCGTGCAAAACACTCAGCAAACCTCTCTGCAACAAGTCAAACACCATGGAGGATGTTTTCTGTGCAGGCACAGTTTCTCCATGCCAGACATAGTGGAAAAGTTTTTTGCATTGATGTAGACCCAAAAGTCCCGAAAGAAGAAGGTACGGATGTCCCCGGAGCTAAGCGCCGGTCCCGGGCACATTTCGTCAGAAGCCGCCGCACTGGAGTGCACTGTGAGCGGCACAATCGCCTTTGCGCGAAGAAGCCGCTTCTTCGCCTTCGGAGCCGGAGAGACCAGTAGCTTCGGAAAGTGAAGAATGAAGCTACACAACACTGGGATGGTGTGCACAGCTTGCAAACTGATCCAAAACAGTACCTTACCACTCTCCTACCTTTTCCAAACACATGAACATTCGGTTGGAAGGTGTTTTGGACAACTTTTTTTTAATCGTGCAAAACACTCAGCAAACCTCTCTGCAACAAGTCAAACACCATGGAGGATGTTTTCTGTGCAGGCACAGTTTCTCCATGCCAGACATAGTGGAAAAGTTTTTTGCATTGATGTAGACCCAAAAGTCCCGAAAGAAGAAGGTACGGATGTCCCCGGAGCTAAGCGCCGGTCCCGGGCACATTTCGTCAGAAGCCGCCGCACTGGAGTGCACTGTGAGCGGCACAATCGCCTTTGCGCGAAGAAGCCGGTTCTTCGTCTCCGGGGGACGGAGAGATCGGCTGCTTTCGGAAGGTGAAGAATGAAGCTGCACAACACTGGGATAGTGTGCACAGCTTGCAAACTGATAGAAAACAGTACCTTCCCACTTTCCTACCTTTTCCAAACACATCAATATTCGGTTGGAATTTGTTTTGGACAACTTTCACTTTCATCGTGCAAAACACTCAACAAACCTCTCTGCAACATGTCAAACACTATGGAGGATGTTTTCCTTGCTGGCACAGTTTCTCCATGCCAGACATAGTGGAAAAGTTTTTAGCAATGATGTAGACCCAAAACTCCCGAAAGAAGAAGGTACGGATGTCCCCGGAGGTAAGCGCCGGTCCCGGGCACATTTCGTCAGAAGCCGCCGCACTGGAGTGCACTGTGAGCGGCACAATCGCCTTTGCGCGAAGAAGCCGCCTCTTCGTCTCCGGGGGCCGGAGAGAGCGGCTGCTTTCGGAAAGTGAAGAATGAAGCTGAACAACACTGGGATAGTGTGCGCAGCTTACAAACTGATAGAAAACAGTACCTTACCACTGTCCTACCTTTTCCAAACACATGAATATTCGGTTTGAAGGTGTTTTGGACAACTCTCTTTTTCATCGTGCAAAACACTCAGCAAACCTCTCTGCAACATGTACAACACGATGGGAGATGTTTTCAGCTCTGACCCAGATTCTCCTTGCCAGACATAGTGGAAAGCATTTTTGCAATGATGTAGACCACAAAAGCTGCTAAAGATGAAATACGGAGTTCCCCGGAGCTAAGCGCCGGTCCCCGGCACATTTTGGTAGAAGCCGCAACCCTGGAGTGCACTACGAGCGGTACAATCGCCTTTGCGCGAAGAAGCCGCTTCTTCTCCTCCGGGAGCCGGAGAGACCAGTAACTACGGAAAGGTGAAGAATGAAGCTGCACAATACTGGGATTGTGTGCAGAGCTTGCAAACTGATCCAAAACAGTACCTTACCACTGTCCTAACTTTTCCAAACACATGAACATTCGATTGTAAGGTGTTTTCAACAACTTTCTTTTTCATCGTGCAAAACACTCAGCAAACCTCTCTGCAACATGTCAAACACCATGGAGGATGTTTTCTGTGCAGGCAGAGTTTCTCCTTGCCAGACATAGTGGAAAGGATTTCTGTAATGATGTAGACCCCAAAAGTCCCGAAAGAAGAAGGTACGGATGTCCCCGGAGGTAAGCGCCGGTCCCGGGCACATTTTGTCAGAAGCCGCCGCACTGCGGAGCACTGTGACCGGCACAATCGCCTTTGCGCGAAGAAGCCGCTTCTTCGTCTCCGGGGGCCGGAGAGAGCGGCTGCATTCGCAAGGTGAAGAATGAAGCTGAACCACACTGGGATAGTGTGCGCAGCTTGCAAACTGATAGAAAACAGTACCTTACCACTTTCCTACCTTTTCCAAATACATGAATATTCGGTTGGAAGTTGTTTTGGACAACTTTCATTTTCATCGTGCAAAACACTCAGCAAACCTCTCTGCAACATGTCAAACACCATGTAGCATGTTTTCTATGCTGGCACAGTTTCTTCATGCCAGACATAGTGGAAAAGTTTTTTGCAATGATGTAGACCCAAAAGTCCCGAAAGAAGAAGGTACGGATGTCCCCGGAGCTAAGCGCCGGTCCCGGGCACATTTCGTCAGAAGCCGCCGCACTGGAGTGCACTGTGAGCGGCACAATCGCCTTTGCGCGAAGAAGCCGCCTCTTCGTCTCCGGGGGCCGGAGAGAGCGGCTGCTTTCGGAAGGTGAAGAATGAAGCTGAACAACACTGGGATAGTGTGCGCAGCTTACAAACTGATCCAAAACAGTACCTTACCACTGTCCTAACTTTTCCAAACACATGAATATTCTGTTGGAAGGTGTTTTGGACAACTCTCTTTTTCATCGTGCAAAACACTCAGCAAACCTCTCTGCAACATGTACAACACGATGGGAGATGTTTTCAGCTCTGACCCAGATTCTCCTTGCCAGACATAGTGGAAAGCATTTTGCAATGATGTAGACCACAAAAGCCCGTAAAGAGATGAAATACGGAGTTCCCCGGAGCTAAGCGCCGGTCCCTGGCACATTTGGTAGAAGCCGCAACCCTGGAGTGCACTACGACCGGCACAATCGCCGTTGCGCGAAGCAGCCGCTTCTTCGCCTCCCGGAGCCGGAGAGACAGTAGCTACGAAAGGTGAAGAATGAAGCTGAACAACACTGGGATAGTGTGCACAGCTTGCAAACTGATCCAAAACAGTACCTTACCACTGTCCTACCTTTTCCAAACACATGAACATTCGATTGTAAGGTGTTTTCAACAACTTTCTTTTTCATCGTGCAAAACACTCAGCAAACCTCTCTGCAACATGTCAAACACCATGGAGGATGTTTTCTGTGCTGGCACAGTTTCTCCTTGCCAGATATAGTGGAAAGGATTTTTGCAATGATGTAGACCCCAAAAGTCCCGAAAGAAGAAGGTACGGATGTCCCCGGAGGTAAGCGCCGGTCCCGGGCACATTTCGTCAGAAGCTGCCGCACTGGAGTGCACTGTGAGCGGCACAATCGCCTTTGCGCGAAGAAGCCGCCTCTTCGTCTCCGGGGGCCGGAGAGAGCGGCTGCTTTCGGAAGGTGAAGAATGAAGCTGAACAACACTGGGAGAGTGTGCGCAGCTTACAAACTGATCCAAAACAGTACCTTACCACTGTCCTAACTTTTCCAAACACATGAATATTCTGTTGGAAGGTGTTTTGGACAACTCTCTTTTTCATCGTGCAAAACACTCAGCAAACCTCTCTGCAACATGTACAACACGATGGGAGATGTTTTCAGCTCTGACCCAGATTCTCCTTGCCAGACATAGTGGAAAGCATTTTTGCAATGATGTAGACCACAAAAGCCGCTAAAGATGAAATACGGAGTTCCCCGGAGCTAAGCGCCAGTCCCCGGCACATTTTGGTAGAAGCCGCAACCCTGGAGTGCACTACGACCGGTACAATCGCCGTTGCGCGAAGAAGCCGCTTCTTCGCCTCCCGGAGCCGGAGAGACCAGTAGCTACGAAAAGGTGAAGAATGAAGCTGAACAACACTGGGATAGTGTGCACAGCTTGCAAACTGATCCAAAACAGTACCTTACCACTGTCCTACCTTTTCCAAACACATGAACATTCGATTGTAAGGTGTTTTCAACAACTTTCTTTTTCATCGTGCAAAACACTCAGCAAACCTCTCTGCAACATGTCAAAAAACATGGAGGATGTTTTCTGTGAAGGCACAGTTTCTCCCTTCCAGTCACAGTGGAAAAGTTTTTTGCAATGATGTAGACCCCAAAAGTCCCGAAAGAAGAAGGTACGGATGTCCCCGGAGCTAAGCGCCGGTCCCGGGCACATTTCGTCAGAAGCCGCCGCACTGGAGTGCACTGTGAGCGGCACTATCGCCTTTGCGCGAAGAAGCCGCCTCTTCGTCTCCGGGGGCCGGAGAGAGCGGCTGCTTTCGGAAGGTGAAGAATGAAGCTGAACAACACTGGGATTGTGTGCGCAGCTTGCAAACTGATAGAAAACAGTACCTTACAACTCTCCTAACTTTTCCAAACACATGAACATTCGGTTGGAAGGTTTTTTGGACAACTTTGTTTTTCATCGTGCAAAACACTCAGCAAACCTCTCTGCAACATGTCAAACACTATGGAGGATGTTTTCTGTGCTGGCACATTTTCTCCATGCCAGATATAGTGGAAAAGTTTTTTGCAATGATGTAGACCCCAAAAGACCCGAAAGAAGAAGGTACGGATGTCCCCGGAGCTAAGCGCTGGTCCCGGGCACATTTCGTTAGAAGCCGCCTCACTGCGGAGCACTGTGACCGTCACAATCGCCTTTGCGCGAAGAAGCCGCTTCTTCGCCTTCGGGAGCCGGAGAGACCAGTAGCTTCGGAAAGGTGAGAATGAAGCTCTACAATACTGGGATAGTGTGCACAGCTTGCAAACTGATCCAAATCAGTACCTTACCACTGTCCTACCTTTTCCAAACACATGAATATTCGGTTGGAAGGTGTTTTGGACAACTCTCTTTTTCATCGTGCAAAACACTCAGCAAACCTCTCTACAACATGTACAACACGATGGGAGATGTTTTCAGCCCTGACCCAGATTCTCCTTGCCAGACATAGTGGAAAAAGTTTTTGCGAAGTTGGAGAGGACAAGAAACGCTGAAGACGAAAGTATGGCGTTTTCTGTAGCTAGGACTGCATGAATGCAAAAGACTGCCCTCTTCAAAAATGAGAATTAGGAGGACTCGGAAAAGTACAAATCAGCCAGCCTCTATTTTATCCCCACGAAGTTGATGGGGCAGCTATACCCCGAAAGCCTTGCCTGGCATATGAAGGAGGACAAAGCAATGTACTCGGCATGGATTTTCCTGGGGAATTTCATGCTGAACAACTTTTTCAACACCTCTGATGAATCAACTTGACTGGTAGATGAAGGGAATATTGTCTGCGTGGCCTTCAGGAAAGTTGTTTACATTTCTCTACTTGGCTGCAAACATACATACAGGAAGCAATAATGCAAAAGGGAGGGAACCAGTGTCTTTGAAGTAATGCTGAGTGAAAAGACAAGAGGCAGTGGGCACACACTGAAATACAGGAGATTGCCTATGAACATCACCAAATGATGTTTTACTGTGAGGGTGACAACCGCGGCACAGACTGCCCAGTAAGCTTCTGAAGCCTGGATCTTAGAAGACATTAAAAGTACACCCAGATAGAATCCCGGGCAAGAGGCTCTAGGTATCCTGCTTTAACAGGGGGGTTGGGCCTGGTGAGCCCCACTGAGCCCTACCACAGCCCTCATTCATTCTGTGTAGTGAATTCTCTTCGAGATGCATTTCAAGCACTGGCATGACAAAGTTCTGTGCAGACAGAGATCCAAATGGACATGGGATCCATGTTCCTTAAGCAGTGTTCAAGAAGAATGTAAAACTCTGGGACAAGTGTCTCTTCCCTAACTGAATCCCTTTCATGAGAAAATTCCCAGCTATAGAAAGATCTTCTGATACGCATGCTCAGGACTGACACTGGCTGAGGAAAATTCCCCCTATGTGTATCTAAGACCAGTTAGGATCATCACCCAAGACTTGTCAACATAGTCACAGAAGGTCGATTGTAAAGAAGTGACAACATACATCAGAATGGCAAATATTGGTCCAAAAAATGGATTAATGAATGGGAATTATCAACTTGGGTTAAAAAGAAAAATAAAGATTTCGTCTTTATTTATCAATTTCGTTGCAATATTGATAAGAGAAGAAAAAGACCTCACTCTTGAACATTCTGAACACGAAAAAGATTTCAAAAATTCGTTGTAGAAATCTATTATTATGACCACATGATTCAAACAATATTAGCTGGAAACTGTCCCAGATTTGTCTAGTTCAGTTTCCAGGTAAAAGGGCCCTGTTTTGTGTTTCCGGGCCTGGTGCTGGGAGTGGCCGGCTGGCTCCTGAAAATAAACGATACGCAGGACGGTTCCCAGATGAAAGGCAGCAGAAGTGCAAGTCGGGCTGGTTTGATAGAGGCAAGTGGCTCCTGCAATCTGCCAGCCAGAAGATGGGCAGGTCAGTTTTACATCCAGGGAAAAGGGCCGTAGTATTTGTTTGGGGACCTGTGGCTGGGAGTGTCCGGCTGGCTCCTGAAAATCCACGATACGCAGGATGGTTCCCAGATGAAAGGCGGCAGAAGTGCCAAGTCCGACTGGTTTGATAGTACAAAGTGGCTCCTGCCATCTACCATCCAGAAGAGGGGCATCTCAGTTTTTTTTCCAGGGGAAAGGGCCGTGGTTTGTGTTTGGGGCCCTGTGGCTGGGAGTGGCCGGCTGGCTCCTGAAAATCCACGATACGCAGGATGGTTCCCAGATGAAAGGTGGCACCAGTGCCAAGTTGCGCTGGTTTCAAAGAGCCAAGTGGTTCCTGCAATCTGCCAGCAAAAAGATGGGCAGGTCAGTTTTACTTCCAGGGAAAGGGGCCGTAGTTTGTGTTTGGGGGCCTGTGGCTGGGAGTGGCCGGCTGGCTCCTGAAAATCCGCGATACGCAGGATGGTTCCCAGGTGAAAGGCGGCACCAGTGCCGAGTCGGGCTGGTTTGATAGAGGGAAGTGGCTGCTGCAATCTGCCAGCCAGAAGCGGGGCGGGTGAGTTTTCTTTGCCAGGGAAAAGGGCCGTGGTTTGTGTTTGGGGGCCTGTGGCTGGGATTGGCCCGCTGGCCCCTGAAAATCCACGATACGCAGGATGGTTCCCAGACCCAAGGAGGCACCAGTGCCGAGTCGGGCTGGTTTCATAGAGGCAACAGGCTCCTGCAATCTGCCAGCCAGAAGCGGGGTAGGTGTGTTTTGTTTGACAGGGAAAAGGGCCGTGGTTTTGTTCGGGGGCCTGTGGCTGGGAGTGGCCGGCTGGCTCCTGAAAATCCACGATACGCAGGATGGTTCCCAGATGAAAGGTGGCACCAGTGCCGAGTCGGGCTGGTTTGATAGAGGGAAGTGGCTCCTGCAATCTGCAAGCCAGATGACGGGCAGTTCAGTTTTACTTCCAGGGAAAAGGGCCGTAGTTTGTGTTTGGGGACCTGTGGCTGGGAGTGGCCGGCTGGCTCCTGAAAATCCACGATACGCAGGATGGTTCCCAGATGAAAGGTGGCACCAGTGCCAAGTCGGGCTGGTTTGATAATACCAAGTGGCTTGTGCAATCTGCCAGCCAGATGATGGGCAGGTCAGTTTTACTTCCAGGGAAAAGGGCCGTAGTTTGTGTTTGGGGCCTGTGGCTGGGAGTGGCCGGCTGGCTCCTGAAAATCCACGATACGCAGGATGGTTCCCAGATGAAAGGTGGCACCAGTGCCGAGTCGGGCTGGTTTGATAGAGGGAAGTGGCTCCTGCAATCTGCCAGCCAGAAGATGGGCAGGTCAGTTTTACTTCCAGGGAAAAGGGCCGTGGTTTGTGTTTGGGGGCCTGTTAAGCGAGTGGCCGGCTGGCTCCTGAAAATCCACGATACGCAGGATGTTTCCCAGATGAAAGGTGGCACCAGTGTCGAGTCGGGCTGGTTTGATAGAGGGAAGTGGCTCCTGCAATCTGCCAGCCAGAAGTGGGGTGGGTGAGTTTTGTTTTCCAGGGAAATGGGCTGTGGTTTGTGTTCGGGGGCCTGTGGCTGGGAGTGGCAGGCTGGCCCCTAAAAATCCACGATACGCAGGATGGTTCCCAGATGAAATGTGAAACCAGTGCCGAGTCCGGCTGGTTTGATAGAGGGAAGTGGCTCCTGCAATGTGGCAGCCAGATGATGGTAAGGTCAGTTTTACTTCCAGGGAAAAGGGCCGTAGATTGTATTTGGGGACTTGTGGCTGGGAGTGGCCGGCTGGCCCCTGTAAATCCACGATACGCAGGACGGTTCCCAGATCAAATGTGGCACCAGTGCCAAGATGGGCTGGTTTGATAGAGGGAAGTGGCTCCTGCAATCTGCCAGCCAGAAGCGGGGCGGGTGAGTTTTCTTTGCCAGGGAAAAGGGCCGTGGTTTGTGTTCAGGGGCCTGTGGCTGGGAGTGGCCGGCTGGCTCCTGAAAATCCACGATACGCAGGATGGTTCCCAGATGAAACATGGCACCAGTGCCAATTCGGGCTGGTTTGATAGAGGCAACTGGCTCCTGCAATCTGCCAGCCAGAAGATGGTCAGGTCAGTTTTACTTCCAGGGAAAAG
>NW_026993294.1:0-16122 GCF_028769735.1 Zonotrichia leucophrys gambelii
GTTCCCGTTTTTAAAAACCCCCCTTTGGGGAATTTCCCCAAGGGGGGAATTTTTCCAGGGGTAGGGGGGGTGTTTTTTGGGGGCTTGTTGGGAGTGGGGGTGGCTCTGAAAAAACCCAAAAAGGCCCCGATGAAGGTGGAAAAATTGGTCGGGCTGTTTGTAAAAAAGTGGCCCGCAATTTCCCCAAAAAGGGGGGGGGTTTTTTCCGGGAAAAGGGCCGGTTTTTTGGGGGCCTTGGCTGGGAGTGGCCCGGTGGCTCCTGAAATCCCCAAACCCGGAGGTTCCCGATGAAAGGGGGCCCCGGGGGGTGGGTTAGGAAGGGCTGGTCCCGCAACGGCCCCAAGAATTTTTGAAACCCCCGGGGGGTTTGGGTTTGGGGGCCCGTGGCGGGGCCCGGGCCCAAAAAACCGATCCGGATGGCCCAGTGAAAAGGGGGAAGGCCCAAATGGCTTTTAAACAATGGCCCGGGAATTTTCCCCAGGGAAAGGGGGGGGTTTTTTCGGGGGGCCTATTTTTTTTGGGGCTGGGCGGGGCCGGTCCCGAAAATCCAAAAAAAGGAGGGCAAGTGAAAATGGGACCAGGCCGGGGCGGTGGGCAAAGGGCTTATTCCGGAAAGGGGGGGGGGGGGGTTTTTTTGCCGGGAAAAGGGGGGCCCTAAATTTTTTTGGGTTTTTTCGGGATGGGGGGCCCGAAACCCTTTTTGGGGGGGCTCCGCCCCAATGGCCCAGCAAACGGGCGGTTTTTAAAATCTGGCCGGAAAGCAGGGGGATTTGGGGGGGGGGGGAATTTCTTTTTGCCCCCCCCGGAAAAGGGCCGGGTTTGGTTTGGGGCCGGGTGGGGGTGGGGGGGCCCCGAAAAACCCGGAGGTTTCCCCGGAAAAAGGGCGAGGGGGCGGGCTGGTTTTGGGGGGGTGGCTCCGAATTCCACCATACGGGAGGTTTGTTTTTTTTTTCCGGGAAAAAACCGGGGGTTTTGGTTGGGGGGGGGCTTGGGGTGGCCGCCTCCGAAAATCCCCTGAAAAGGCCTGGGTGGGGCCGTGGGTGGTTTTGGGGCCCCCCCCCCCCCCCCCCCCCCCCCCCCCCCCCCCCCCCCCCCCCCCCCCCCCCCCCCCCCCCCCCCCCCCCCCCCCCCCCCCCCCCCCCCCCCCCCCCCCCCCCCCCCCCCCCCCCCCCCCCCCCCCCCCCCCCCCCCCCCCCCCCCCCCCCCCCCCCCCCCCCCCCCCCCCCCCCCCCCCCCCCCCCCCCCCCCCCCCCCCCCCCCCCCCCCCCCCCCCCCCCCCCCCCCCCCCCCCCCCCCCCCCCCCCCCCCCCCCCCCCCCCCCCCCCCCCCCCCCCCCCCCCCCCCCCCCCCCCCCCCCCCCCCCCCCCCCCCCCCCCCCCCCCCCCCCCCCCCCCCCCCCCCCCCCCCCCCCCCCCCCCCCCCCCCCCCCCCCCCCCCCCCCCCCCCCCCCCCCCCCCCCCCCCCCCCCCCCCCCCCCCCCCCCCCCCCCCCCCCCCCCCCCCCCCCCCCCCCCCCCCCCCCCCCCCCCCCCCCCCCCCCCCCCCCCCCCCCCCCCCCCCCCCCCCCCCCCCCCCCCCCCCCCCCCCCCCCCCCCCCCCCCCCCCCCCCCCCCCCCCCCCCCCCCCCCCCCCCCCCCCCCCCCCCCCCCCCCCCCCCCCCCCCCCCCCCCCCCCCCCCCCCCCCCCCCCCCCCCCCCCCCCCCGGGGGGGGGGGGGGGGGGGGGGGGGGGGGGGGGGGGGGGGGGGGGGGGGGGGGGGGGGGGGGGGGGGGGGGGGGGGGGGGGGGGGGGGGGGGGGGGGGGGGGGGGGGGGGGGGGGGGGGGGGGGGGGGGGGGGGGGGGGGGGGGGGGGGGGGGGGGGGGGGGGGGGGGGGGGGGGGGGGGGGGGGGGGGGGGGGGGGGGGGGGGGGGGGGGGGGGGGGGGGGGGGGGGGGGGGGGGGGGGGGGGGGGGGGGGGGGGGGGGGGGGGGGGGGGGGGGGGGGGGGGGGGGGGGGGGGGGGGGGGGGGGGGGGGGGGGGGGGGGGGGGGGGGGGGGGGGGGGGGGGGGGGGGGGGGGGGGGGGGGGGGGGGGGGGGGGGGGGGGGGGGGGGGGGGGGGGGGGGGGGGGGGGGGGGGGGGGGGGGGGGGGGGGGGGGGGGGGGGGGGGGGGGGGGGGGGGGGGGGGGGGGGGGGGGGGGGGGGGGGGGGGGGGGGGGGGGGGGGGGGGGGGGGGGGGGGGGGGGGGGGGGGGGGGGGGGGGGGGGGGGGGGGGGGGGGGGGGGGGGGGGGGGGGGGGGGGGGGGGGGGGGGGGGGGGGGGGGGGGGGGGGGGGGGGGGGGGGGGGGGGGGGGGGGGGGGGGGGGGGGGGGGGGGGGGGGGGGGGGGGGGGGGGGGGGGGGGGGGGGGGGGGGGGGGGGGGGGGGGGGGGGGGGGGGGGGGGGGGGGGGGGGGGGGGGGGGGGGGGGGGGGGGGGGGGGGGGTGGCTCCCGAAAATCCACGATACGCAGGATGGTTCCCAGATGAAAGGTGGCACCAGTGCCAAGTTGGGAGGTTTGATATTACCAAGTGGCTGCTGCAATTACGCAGCCAGAGATGATGGGCAGGTCGAGTTTTACTTCCAGGGAAAAGGGTCCGAGAGTTTTTTTGGGGCTTGTGGCTGGGAGTGTCGGCTGGGCTGGCCTGAAAACTCCAAATACGCAGGATGGTTCCCAGATGAAAGGTGGCACCAGTGCGAGTCGGGCTGGTTTGATAAGAGGAAGTGGCTCCTGCAATCTGTCCAGCCAGATGCGGGCGGTAGTTTTTTCCAGGGAAAAAGGGCCGTAGGTTTGTGTTTGCTGGGGGCCTGTGGCTGGAAGTGGCCGGCTGGCTCCTGAAAATCCACATACCAGGATGGTTCCCAGATGAAAGGTGGCACCATGCCAGTCGGGTAGGATGATAGAGGCAAGTTGGCTCCTGCCAATCGCCAGCCAGATGCGGGGCAGGTAGTTTACTTCCAGGAAAAGGCCGTAGTTTGTGTTCGGGGCCTGTGGCTGGAGTGGCGCTGGCTCCTGAAAATCCACGATACGCAGTGGTTCCAGATGAAAGGTGACCATGCCAGTCGGGCTGGTTATAGAGCAATGGCTCCTGCAATCTGCCAGCCAGAGACGGCAGGTCAGTTTTACTTCAGGGAAAAGGGCGTGTTTGTGTTCGGGGCTGTGCTGGGAGTGCCGCTGGCTCTGAAAATCCACGATACCGGATGTTCCCAGATGAAGGGCACAGTGCAAGTGGGCAGTTTGATAACCAAGTGGCTGCTGCAATTGCAGCCAGATGATGGGAGGTCGTTTTACTTCCGGGAAAAGGCCGTAGATTTTTTTGGGGACTTGTGGCTGGAGTGGCCGGCTGGCTCCTGAAAATCCACATACACAGGATGGTTCCCAGATGAAAGGTGGCACCAGTGCCGAGTCGGGCTGGTTTGATAAGGCAAGTGGCTCGCAATCTGCCAGCCAGAGCGGCGGGGTGTTTTTTCAGGAAAAGGGCCGTAGATTTTTTTGGGGCTGTGGCTGGGAGTGGCCGGCTGGCCCTGAAAATCCACATACGGGATGGCTCCAGACCAAGGTGGCACCAGTGCCAAGTCGGGTGGTTTGATAGAGGAAGTGGCTCCTGCAATCTGCCAGCCAGAACGGGGGTAGTTTTTTCCAGGGAAAAGGGCCGTGGTTTGTGTTCGGGGGCCTGTGGCTGGGAGTGGCCGGCTGGCTCCTGAAATCCACGATACGCAGGATGGTTCCCAGATGAAAGGGGCACCATCGAGTGGGTGGTTGATAGAGGCAAGTGGCTCTGCAATCTGCCAGCCAGATGACGGCAGGTCAGTTTACTTCCAGGGAAAGGGCCGTAGTTTTGTTGGGGCCTGTGGCTGGGAGTGGCCGGCTGGCTCCTGAAAATCCACGATACGCAGGATGGTTCCCAGATGAAAGGTGGCACCAGTGCCAAGTTGGGCGGTTTATATACAAGTGGCTCTGCAATTGCAGCCAGAGAGGGCAGGTCAGTTTTACTTCAGGGAAAGGGCGTAGATTTTTTTGGGGACTTGTGGCTGGGAGTGGCCGGCTGGCTCCTGAAATCCACATACGGGATGTCCAGAAAGGTGGCACCAGTGCAATCGGGCTGGTTTGATAAGGAAGTGGCTCCTGCAATCTGCCAGCCAGAAGGGGGTAGTTTTTTTCCAGGGAAAAGGGCCGTGTTTGTTTGGGGGCCTGTGGCTGGAGTGGCCGGCTGGCTCCTGAAAATCCACGATACGCAGGATGGTTCCCAGATGAAAGGTGGCACAGTGCCGAGTCGGGCTGGATTGATAGAGGCAAGTGGCTCCTGCAATCTGCCAGCCAGATGACGGGCAGGTCAGTTTACTTCCAGGGAAAAGGGCCGTGTTTGTGTTGGGGCCTGTGGCTGGGAGTGGCCGGCTGGCTCCTGAAAATCCACGATACCAGGATGGTTCCCAGATGAAAGGTGGCACCAGTGCCAAGTGGCGGTTTGATAGAGCAAGTGCTCCTGCAATGCCAGCAGATGAGGGCAGGTCGTTTTACTTCCAGGGAAAAGGCCGTAGTTTGTTTGGGGGCCTGTGGCTGGGAGTGGCCGCTGGCTCCTGAAAATCCACGATACGCAGGATGGTTCCCAGATGAAAGGTGGCACCATGCCAAGTCGGGCTGTTTGATAGAGCAAGTGGCTCCTGCAATTGCCAGCCAGAGACGGGCAGGTCAGTTTTATTCCAGGGAAAAGGGCCGTAGATTTTTTTGGGGCTTGTGGCTGGGAGTGGCCGGCTGGCTCCTGAAAATCCACGATACGCAGGATGGTTCCCAGATGAAAGGTGGCACCAGTGCCGAGTCGGGCTGGTTGATAGAGGCAAGTGGCTCCTGCAATCTGCCAGCCAGAAGCGGGCAGGTAGTTTTCTTTCCAGGGAAAAGGGCCGTAGTTTTGTTTGGGGGCCTGTGGCTGGGAGTGGCCGGCTGGCTCCTGAAAATCCACATACGCGGATGGTTCCCAGAAAGGTGGCACCAGTGCCAAGTCGGGCTGGTTTGATAGAGGCAAGTGGCTCCTGCAATCTGCCAGCCAGATGAGGGCAGGTCAGTTTTACTTTCCAGGGAAAAGGGCCGTAGTTTGTGTTCGGGGCCTGTGGCTGGAGTGGCCGGCTGGCTCCTGAAAATCCACGATACGCAGGATGGTTCCCAGATGAAAGGTGGCACCAGTGCCAAGTCGGGCTGGTTTGATAAGCAAGTGGCTCCTGCAATCTGCCAGCCAGATGGGGCAGGTCAGTTTTACTTCCAGGGAAAAGGGCGTAGTATTTGTTTGGGGACCTGTGGCTGGGAGTGGCCGGCTGGCTCCTGAAAATCCACGATACGCAGGATGGTTCCCAGATGAAAGTGGCACCAGTGCCGAGTCGGGCGTGTTGATAGACAGGGGCTCCTGCAATCTGCCAGCCAGAAGCGGGCAGTCGTTTTTATTCCAGGGAAAAGGGCCGTGATTTTGTTGGGGCCTGTGGCTGGGAGTGGCCGGCTGGCTCCTGAAAATCCACGAATACGAGGATGGTTCCCAAGAAAGGTGGCACCAGTGCCGATACGGGCTGGTTGATAAAGAGACAAGTGGCTCCTGCATTCTGCCAAAGCCAGATGAGTTCAGTTTTTTTCCAGGAAAAAGGGCCGTGGTTTGTGTTGGGGGCCTGTGGCTGGAGTGGCCGGCTGGCTCCTGAAAATCCACGATACCAGGATGGTTCCCAGATGAAAGGTGCACCAGTGCCAAGTCGGGCTGGATTGATAGAGGCAAGTGGCTCCTGCAATCTGCCAGCCACATGACGGGCAGGTCAGGTTTACTTCCAGGGAAAAGGCCGTAGTTAGTGTTTGGGGGCCTGTGGCTGGGAGTGGCCGGCTGGCTCCTGAAAATCCACGATGCAGGATGTTTCCCAGATGAAAGGTGGCACCAGTGCCAAGTCGGGCTGGTTTGATAGAGGCAAGTGGCCTGCAATTGCCAGCCAGATGAGGGCAGGTCTGTTTTACTTCCAGGGAAAAGGGCCGTAGTTTGTGTTGGGGGCCTGTGGCTGGAGTGGCCGGCTGGCTCCTGAAAATCCACATACCAGGATGGTTCCCAGATGAAAGGTGGCACCAGTGCCAGTCGGGCTGTTTGATAAGGCAAGTGGCTCCTGCAATCTGCCAGCCAGAAGCGGGCGGTGAGTTTTCTTTCCAGGGAAAAGGGCCGTAGATTTTTTTGGGGCTGTGGCTGGGAGTGGCCGGCTGGCTCCTGAAAATCCACGAACGTGGATGGTTCCCAGACAAGGTGGCACCAGTGCCAAGTCGGGCTGGTTTGATAGAGGCAAGTGGCTCCTGCAATCTGCCAGCCAGAAGACGGGCAGGTCAGTTTACTTCCAGGGAAAGGGCCGTAGTTGTGTTTGGGGGCCTGTGGCTGGGAGTGGCCGCTGGCTCCTGAAAATCCACAATACGCAGGATGGTTCCCACATGAAAGGTGGCACCAGTGTCGAGTCGGGCTGGTTTGATAGAGGCAAGTGGCTCCTGCAATATGCCAGCCAGATGCAGGGCGGGTGAGTTTTCTTTGCCAGGGAAAAGGGCCGTGGTTTGTGTTGGGGGCCTGTGGCTGGGAGTGGCCAGCTGGCTCCTGAAAATCCACGATACGCAGGATGGTTCCAAGACCCAAGGGGGCACCTTTGCCAAGTCGGGCTTGTTTGATAGAGTCAAGTGGCTCCTGCAATCTGCAAGCCAGAAGCGGGGCGCGTGAGTTTTTTTTCCCAGGGAAAAGGGTCGTGGTTTGTGTTTGGGGGCCTGTGGCTGGGAGTGGCCGGCTGGCTCCTGAAAATCCACGATACGCAGGATGGTTCCCAGATGAAATGTGGCACCAGTGCCAAGTCGGGCTGGTTTGATAGTACACTGTGGCTCCTGCCATCTACCATCCAGAAGAGGGGCATCTCCGTTTTTTTTCCAGGGGAAAGGGCCGTGGTTTTTGTTCGGGGGCCTGTGGCTGGGAGTGGCCGGCTGGCTCCTGTAAATCCACCATAGCCGGTAGATTCACTAGGACATGCAAGACATGAGAGCACAAGAAGAGAATACACAAGAAGACAGTACAATCTCCTTTTTTCTGAAACGCTGTAGCGATCAAATTGAACACAAATCCTCCTGGGCTTGTTCTTGCAAAAGCCTAGGAGTTCTTTTTGTGTTCATACATCTGGAATATTTATCTTTGGATCACAGCAGAATGCAGATGACAAAACGAGGCCTTTAAGTCACATCCAGTATGAAGCAGTATGAAGGAAGAAAGCAGCTGAGAGTGCCAACCCTGCTAGGTAATCTCAGTATTCCTCTTGACATTAGCAGAAATTTGAAATGAGTCTCTGAAAATGACAAAGGAGGCAGAAGAAAAGGGAGCGATGACTCCTCTTGCATAGTGTTTCCTAACAGGTATCTTCAAAATGTAAAGATTGTATCATCCTTTCAACTGAAGGAAGGTATGAAAACAACAGGAAGGAAATGGCATCACATGCTAGAAAGATTCTGGGCAGTGTACTTCTAGACAGAAAGGCCACTGATGGAAAACCAACTAAACTGGCACCAATGCAGCAGCATTGTACTAAAGCCAGAAATGTCCAGCGCTTCACTCTCTGCCATTCCATTCAGATGCACACAGCAGCTCTGCAACAGTCCTACTGATCATCTCCTTGGCAAACTTGGAGTTGAGGGTCCGTGGTGAAGCAGAGTCCCCAGCAAGATGCAAAGGAGAGCTGCTTTCTTGCAACTTTGCCTTTATCAGTTCCATAGCTTTAAGCCATAACAAACACCATTCAACCAACCACCATACACCAGGCTTTGAACACACTTGTTGATCTACCTCTAATTCAGCTGCCTCACCTTCCCACAGTCCTTTTCTACTTAGCCAATGGAATGGGCCTCAGCCCAAGGCCTTCCTTTTGTAAGCTTCTAGCTAGATGCAGCAGCAAACCACTACTTTCTTCTGTGCCAAGACTTCAGGTAGACGATTTGCATCCGCCCTTCCAGTGAAACCTAACGGGGAGAGAAAAGCCTCTCACAGATGTTCAGTCATTCCATTAGCTACACAGGCCAAATCAAAAGAAAAGCACGCTATGGGTTTGTGTACTTGCTCCTACACAACACCTGCTGCCCTCTGGCAATCAACTAGCAGAAAACCAGCAAAACTGAGACTTGAGGCAAACAACCCTTTGAAGGGAATAATGATGTCAGCAATTATGACAACACATTTCCAGGCTACCGAGATACTTGAAATGTCAGCAAAGGCTGGAGACCAAAGGCTGAACTAATAGGGAAAGGGTAAAAGAATCCCAAGAAAAACATGACCGAAGGTTAAAACAATTCCAAGAAAAACATAGGCAACTGACCTGTTGAAGCCTTCAGGAAATCAGCGGCCGCTGATTTACATAGGCCATTCAAGTTAATTGACCCGTGCACCTTCCACCCCTTTTTCACCTTTCGGCACCACAGGGTGAATTGTGAGCATGAAATCACAATTCCTTGGATTCTCTTCTTGACTTGACGAGAGAAATTCAGCAACTGAAGTACCTGTTACTGATGTGATACCCAGGAA
Organism: Zonotrichia leucophrys gambelii; assembly: GCF_028769735.1. Classification (NCBI taxonomy): domain Eukaryota; kingdom Metazoa; phylum Chordata; class Aves; order Passeriformes; family Passerellidae; genus Zonotrichia; species Zonotrichia leucophrys. Next base: position 8,565 of record NW_026993294.1, read on the forward strand.
CACCGAGTTGACACATTTCATTTTGTTCAAACACAGCTAGCAAACCTAAGGGGACAAGGCTGGCTTCTTTTCATGACAATTTTCTTGTTTTACAACCTGCTCTGATCCTGGTGAAACTTTTTCATTAGCTTCTCTCTAAAAGCAAAAAGTCCAGTTAACTGTCCCGTCCTACTGCTGCAAGCAAACCATTTGCATTGCCAAGACCAAAAACGGAATTGGAAGGTACAGAGACCCCGGGAGCTATGAGCACATACGGGGCACATTACGTCAGAAGCCGCCGCACTGGAGTGCACTGTGACCGGCACAATCGCCTTTGCGCGAAGAAGCCGCTTCTTCGCCTCCGGAAGCCGGAGAGAGAGGCTGCCTCTGAAAGCTGAAGAATGAAGCTGCACAATACTGGGATAGTGTGCAGAGCTTGCAAACTGATCCAAAACAATACCTTACCACTCTCCTACCTTTTCCAAACACATGAACATTCGATTGGAAGGTGTTTTGGACAACTTTGTTTTTCATCGTGCAAAACACTCAGCAAACCTCTCTGCAACATGTCAAACACGATGAGAGATCTTTTCTGTGCAGGCACAGTTTCTCCTTGCCAGACATAGTGGAAAGGATCTTTGCAATGATGTAGACCCCAAAAGTCCCGAAAGAAGAAGGTACGGATGTCCCCGGAGCTAAGCGCCGGTCCCGGGCACATTTCGTCAGAAGCCGCCGCACTGGAGTGCACTGTGACCGGCACAATCGCCTTTGCGCGAAGAAGCCGCCTCTTCGTCTCCGGGGGCCGGAGAGAGCGGCTGCTTTCGGAAGCTGAAGAATGAAGCTGCACAACACTGGGATAGTGTGCGCAGCTTGCAAACTGATAGAAAACAGTACCTTACCACTTTCTTACCTTTTCCAAACACATGAATATTCGGTGGGAAGGTGTTTTGGACAACTTTCTTTTTCATCGTGCAAAACACTCAGCAAACCTCTCTGCAACATGTACAACACGATGGGAGATGTTTTCAGCCCTGACCCAGATTCTCCTTGCCAGACATAGTGGAAAGCATTTTTGCAATGATGTAGAACACAAAAGCCGGTAAAGATGAAATACGTAGTTCCCCGGAGCCAAGCGCCGGTCCCGGGCACATTTTGGTAAAAGCCGCAACCCTGGAGTGCACTACGACCGGTACAATCGCCTTTGCGCGAAGAAGCCGCTTCTTCGCCTCCGGGAGCTGGAGAGACCAGTAGCTACGGAAAGGTGAAGAATGAAGCTGCACAATACTGGGATAGTGTGCAGAGCTTGCAAACTGATCCAAAACAATACCTTACCACTGTCCTACCTTTTCCAAACACATGAACATTCGGTTGGAAGGTGTTTTGGACAACTTTGTTTTTCTTCTTGCAAAACACTCTGCAAACCTCTCTGCAACATGTCAAACACGATGAGAGATCTTTTCTGTGCAGGCACAGTTTCTCCAAGCCAGACATAGTGCAAAGGATTTTTGCAATGATGCAGACCACAAAAGGTCTGAAAGAAGAAGGTACGGATGTCCCCGGAGCTAAGCGCCGGTCCCGGGCACATTTCGAAAGAAGCCGCCGCACTGGAGTGCACTGTGACCGGCACAATCGCCTTTGCGCGAAGAAGCCGCTTCTTCGCCTTCGGTAGCCGGAGAGACCAGTAGCTTCGGAAAGTGAAGAATGAAGCTGCACAACACTGGGATAGTGTGCACAGCTTGCAAACTGATCCAAAACAGTACCTTACCACTCTCCTACCTTTTCCAAACACATGAACATTCGATTGGAAGGTGTTTTGGACAACTTTGTTTTTCTTCTTGCAAAACACTCAGCAAACCTCTCCGCAACATGTCAAACACCATGGAGGATGTTTTCTGTGCTGGCACAGTTTCTCCACGCCAGACATAGTGGAAAGGATTTCTGCAATGATGTAGACCACAAAAGTCCCGAAAGAAGAAGGTACGGATGTCCCCGGAGCTAAGCGCCGGTCCCGGGCACATTTCGTCAGAAGCCGCCGCACTGGAGTGCACTGTGACCGGCACAATCGCCTTTGCGCGAAGAAGCCGCCTCTTCGTCTCCGGGGGCCGGAGAGAGCGGCTGCTTTCGGAAGCTGAAGAATGAAGCTGAACAACACTGGGATAGTGTGCGCAGCTTGCAAACTGATAGAAAACAGTACCTTACCACTTTCTTACCTTTTCCAAACACATGAACATTCGATTGGAAGGTGTTTTCAACAACTTTCTTTTTCTTCCTGCAAAACACTCTGCAGACTTCTCTGCAACATGTACAACACGATGGGAGATGTTTTCAGCCCTGACCCAGATTCTCCTTGCCAGACATCGTGGAAAAAGTTTTTGCGAAGTTGGAGAGGACAAGAAACGCTGAAGACGAAAGTATGGAGTTTTCCGTAGCTAGGACTGCATGAAAGCAAAAGACTGCCCTCTTCAAAAATGACAATTAGGAGGACTCGGGAAAGTACAAATCAGCCAGCCTCTTTTTTATCCCTACGAAGTTGATGGGGTAGCTATACCCCGAAAGCCTTGCCTGGCATATGAAGGAGGACAAAGCAATGTACTCGGCATGGATTTTCCTGGGGAATTTCATGCTGAACAACTTTTTCAACACCTCTGATGAATCAACTTGACTGGTAGATGAAGGGAATATTGTCTGCGTGGCCTTCAGGAAAGTTGTTTACATTTCTCTACTTGGCTGCAAACATACATACGGGAAGCAATAATGCAAAAGGGAGGGAACCAGTGTCTTTGAAGTGATGCTGAGTGAAAAGACAAGAGGCAGTGGGCACACACTGAAATACAGGAGATTGCCTATGAACATCACCAAATGATGTTTTACTGTGAGGGTGACAACCGCGGCACAGACTGCCCAGTAAGATTCTGAAGCCTGGATCTTAGAAGACATTAAAAGTACACCCAGATAGAATCCCGGGCAAGAGGCTCTAGGTATCCTGCTTTAACAGGGGGGTTGGGCCTGGTGAGCCCCACTGAGCCCTACCATAGCCCTCATTCATTCTGTGTAGTGAATTCTCTTCGAGATGCATTTCAAGCACTGGCATGACAAAGTTCTGTGCAGACAGAGATCCAAATGGACATGGGATCCATGTTCCTTAAGCAGTGTTCAAGAAGAATGTAAAACTCTGGGACAAGTGTCTCTTCCCTAACTGAATCCCTTTCATGGGAAAATTCCCAGCTATAGAAAGATCTTCTGATACGCATGCTCAGGACTGACACTGGCTGAGGAAATTTCCCCCTATGTGTATCTAAGACCAGTTAGGATCATCACCCAAGACTTGTCAACATAGTCACAGAATGTCGATTGTAAAGAAGTGACAACATACATCAGAATGGCAAATATTGGTCCAAAAAATGGATTAATGAATGGGAATTATCAACTTGGGTTAAAAAGAAAAATAAAGATTTGGCCTTTATTTATCAATTTCGTTGCAATATTGATAAGAGAAGAAAAAGACCTCACTCTTGGACATTCTGAACTCGAAAAAGATTTAAAAAATTCGTTGAAGAAATCTATTATTATGACCACATTATTCAAACAATATTAGCTGGTAAACAGTCCAAGATTTGTCTAGTTCAGTTTCCAGGGAAAAGGGCCCTGTTTTGTGTTTCCGGGCCTGGTGCTGGGAGTGGCCGGCTGGCTACTGAAAATAAACGATACGCAGGATGGTTCCCAGATGAAAGGCAGCAGAAGTGCAAGTCGGCCAGGTGTGATAGAGGCAAGTGGCTCCTGCAATCTGCCAGCCAGAAGATGGGCAGGTCAGTTTTACTTCCAGGGAAAAGGGCCGTAGTATTTGTTTGGGGACCTGTGGCTGGGAGTGGCCGGCTGGCCCCTGAAAATCCACGATACGCTGGATGGTTCCCAGATGAGAGGTGGCACCAGTGCCGAGTCGGGCTGGATTGATCGAGGCAAGTGGCTCCTGCAATCTGCCAGCCAGAAGCGGGGCGGGTGAGTTTTCTTTGCCAGGGAAAAGGGCCGTAGTATTTGTTTGGGGACCTGTGGCTGGGAGTGGCCGGCTGGCTCCTGAAAATCCACGATACGCAGGATGGTTCCCAGATGAAAGGAGGCACCAGTGCCGAGTCGGGCTGGATTGATAGAGGCAAGTGGCTCCTGCAATCTGCCAGCCAGAAGCGGGGTTTGTAAGTTTTCTTTGCCAGGGAAAAGGGCCGTGGTTTGTGTTCGGGGGCCTGTGGCTGGGAGTGGCCGGCTGGCTCCTGAAAATCCACGATACGCAGGATGGTTCCCAGATGAAATGTGGCAGCAGTGCCAAGTCGGGCTGGTTTGATAGAGGGAAGTGGCTCCTGCAATGTGCCAGCCAGATGATGGGCAGGTCAGTTTTGTTTGCCAGGGAAAAGGGCCGTAGTATTTGTTTGGTGACCTGTAGCTGGGAGTGGCCGGCTGGCTCCTGAAAATCCACGATACGCAGGATGGTGCCCAGATGAAAGGTGGCACCAGTGCCGAGTCAGGCTGGTTTGATAGAGGGAAGTGGCTCCTGCAATCTGCCAGCCAGAAGCGGGGCGGGTGAGTTTTGTTTGCCAGGGAAAAGGGCCGTGGTTGTGTTCGGGGGCCTGTGGCTGGGAGTGGCCGGCTGGCTCCTGAAAATCCACGATACGCAGGATGGTTCCCAGATGAAAGGTGGCACCAGAGCTAAGTTGCGCTGGTTTGAGAGAGCCAAGTGGTTCCTGCAATCTGCCAGCCAGAAGATGGGCAGGTCAGTTTTACTTCCAGGGAAAAGGGCCGTAGTTTGTGTTTGGGGGCCTGTGGCTGGGAGTGGCCGGCTGGCTCCTGAAAATCCACGATACGCAGGATTGTTCCCAGATGAAAGGTGGCACCAGTGCCGAGTCGGGCTGGTTTGATAGAGGGAAGTGCCTCCTGCAATCTGCCAGCCAGAAGCGGGGCGGGTGAGTTTACTTTGCCATGGAAAAGGGCCGTGGTTTGTGTTCGGGGGCCTGTGGCTGGGAGTGGCCGGCTGGCTCCTGAAAATCCACGATACGCAGGATGGTTCCCAGATGAAAGGTTGCACCAGTGCCGAGTCGGGCTGGTTTGATAGAGGGAAGTGTCTCCTGCAATCTGCCAGCCAGAAGCGGGGCGGGTGAGTTTTCTTTGCCAGGGAAAAGGGCCGTGGTTTGTGTTCAGGGGCAGGTGGCTGGGAGTGGCCGGCTGGCTCCTGAAAATCCACGATACGCAGGATGGTTCCCAGATGAAAGGTGGCACCAGTGCCGAGTCAGGCTGGTTTGATAGAGGCAAGTGGCTCCTGCAATCTGCCAGCCAGATGATGGGCAGGTCAGTTTTACTTCCAGGGAAAAGGGCAGTGGTTTGTGTTCGGGGGCCTGTGGCTGGGAGTGGCCGGCTGGCTCCTGAAAATCCACGATACGCAGGATGGTTCCCAGATGAAAGGTGGCACCAGTGCCAAGATTGGCAGGTTTGATATTACCAAGTGGCTGCTGCAATGTGCCAGTCAGATGATGGGCAGGTCAGTTTTACTTCCAGGGAAAAGGGCCGTAGATTTTTTTTGGGGACTTGTGGCTGGGAGTGGCCGGCTGGCCCCTGAAAATCCACAATACGCTGGATGGCTCCCAGACCCAAGGTGGCACCAGTGCCAAGTCGGGCTGGTTTGATAGAGGCAAGTGGGTGGGAATGTGTCCTGCAATCTGCCAGCCAGAAGGGGCGGTGAGTTTCTTTGCCAGGGAAAAGGGCCGTGGTTTGTGTTCAGGGGCCTGTGGCTGGGAGTGGCCGGCTGGCTCCTGAAAATCCACGATACGCAGGATGGTCCCAGATGAAAGGTGGCACCAGTGCCGAGTCGGGCTGGTTGATAGAGGGAAGTGGCTCCTGCAATCTGCCAGCCAGAGCGGGCGGTAGTTTTCTTCCAGGGAAAAGGGCCGTGGTTTGTGTTCGGGGGCCTGTGGCTGGGAGTGGCCGGCTGGCTCCTGAAAATCCACGATACGCAGGATGGTTCCCAGATGAAAGGTGGCACCAGTGCCATTGGCGGTTTGATAGACAAGTGGCTCTGCAATTGCCAGCCAGATGATGGGCAGGTCAGTTTTACTTCCAGGGAAAAGGGCCGTAGTTTTTTGGGGCCTGTGGCTGGGAGTGGCCGCTGGCTCCTGAAAATCCACGATACGCGGATGGTTCCAGAAAGGTGGCACCAGTGCCAAGTCGGCTGGTTTGATAGAGGCAAGTGCTCCTGCAATCTGCCAGCCAGAAGAGGGCGGGTAGTTTTTTGCCAGGGAAAAGGGCCGTGTTTTGTTCGGGGGCTGTGGCTGGGAGTGGCCGGCTGGTCCTGAAAATCCACGATACGCAGGATGGTTCCCAGATGAAAGGTGGCACCAGTGCCAAGTGGCGGTTTATAGAGCAAGTGGCTCTGCAATTGCCAGCCAGAAGAGGGGGTAGTTTTTTCCAGGGAAAAGGGCCGTGTTTGTTTGGGGCCTGTGGCTGGGAGTGGCCGGCTGGCTCCTGAAAATCCACGATACCAGGATGGTCCCAGATGAAGGTGGCACCAGTGCGAGTCGGGCTGGATTGATAGAGGCAAGTGGCTCCTGCAATCTGCCAGCCAGAGACGGGCAGGTCAGTTTTACTTCCAGGGAAAAGGGCCGTGGTTTGTGTTCGGGGGCCTGTGGCTGGGAGTGGCCGGCTGGCTCCTGAAAATCCACGATACGCAGGATGGTTCCAGATGAAAGGTGGCACCAGTCCGAGCGGGCTGGTTTGATAGAGGCAAGTGTCTCTGCAATCTGCCAGCCAGAAGGGGGCGGGTAGTTTTTTGCCAGGAAAAGGGCCGTGGTTTGTGTTGGGGCTGTGGCTGGGAGTGGCCGGTGGCTCCTGAAAATCCACATACGCGGATGGTTCCCAGATAAAGTGGCACCAGTGCCGAGTCGGGTGGTTGATAGAGGCAAGTGGCTCCTGCAATCTGCCAGCCAGAAGGGGGGGTAGTTTTGTTGCAGGGAAAAGGGCCGTGGTTTTGTTCGGGGGCCTGTGGCTGGGAGTGGCCGGCTGGCTCTGAAAATCCACGATACGCAGGATGGTTCCCAGATGAAAGGTGGCACCAGTGCCAGTCGGCGGTTTGATGAGGAAGTGTCCTGCAATTGCCAGCCAGATGATGGGCAGGTCAGTTTTATTCCAGGGAAAAGGGCCGTAGTATTTGTTTGGGGACCTGTGGCTGGGAGTGGCCGGCTGGCTCCTGAAAATCCACGATACGCAGGATGGTTCCCAGATGAAAGGTGGCACCAGTGCCAGGTCGGGCTGGTTTGATAGAGGCAAGTGGCTCCTGCAATCTGCCAGCCAGAAGGGGGCGGTAGTTTTCTTGCCAGGGAAAAGGGCCGTGGTTTGTGTTCGGGGGCCTGTGGCTGGGAGTGGCGGCTGGCTCCTGAAAATCCACGATACGCAGGATGGTTCCAGATGAAAGGTGGCACCAGTGCCGAGCGGGCTGGTTTGATAGAGGGAAGTGCCTCTGCAATCTGCCAGCCAGAAGCGGGGGGTGAGTTTACTTTGCCAGGGAAAAGGGCCGTGGTTTGTGTTCGGGGGCCTGTGGCTGGGA
>NW_026993295.1:0-16105 GCF_028769735.1 Zonotrichia leucophrys gambelii
AACAAAACTCCCCCCCCCCTTCTGGGCAGATTGCAGGAGCCCTTGCCTCTATCAAACACCTGACTTGGCCCACGGTGCCACATTTATCTGGGAACCTGCGCGTATCGTGGATTTTCAGGAGCCACCGGCCACTCCCAGCCACAGGTCCCCAACAAATACACGGCCCTTTTCCCTGGAATTAAAACTGAACCTGCCCATCTCTGGCTGGCAGATTGCAGGAGCCACTTGCCTCATCAAACACCAAACTTGGCATGCTGCCACCTTGGTCTGGGAGCCATCCACTATTGTGGATTTTCGGAGCCAGCCGGCCACTCCCACCACAGGCCCCCGAACACAAACACGCCCTTTTCCCTGGCAAGAAACTCACCCGCCCCGCTTCTGGCGGAAATTGCAGGAGACACTTCCCTTATCAAAACCCTGACTCGGCAATGGTGCCACCTTTTCATCTGGAACCTCTTTGCGTATCGGGATTTTCAAGGAGCCGTCCGCCACTCCCAGCCACAATCCCAAACAAAACTACCGCCCCTTTTCCCTGAATGAAAAGACCTGCCCAACATCTGGCGCAGAGCGGACCCACTTGCCTCTATCACTCCACCCGCTTGGCACTGGTGCCACCGTTCACTGGGAGGCCTCCTGTATTGGGATTTTCAGGAGCCAGCCGCCACCCCCCACCACAGGCCCCCAAACAAATAACGGCCCCCTTTTTCCCCGGAATTAAAACTGACCTGCCCGTCATCTGGCTGGCAGATTGCAGGGCCCTTGCTTATCAAACCACCCGACTTGGCACTGGTGCCACCTTGGGTCAGGAGCCATCCACCGTATTGTGATTTTCGGGGCAGCCAGCCACCCCACCACAATCCCCCAAAAAAATCTACGGCCCTTTTTCCTGGCAAAGAAAAATCACCCGCCCCGCTTCTGGTGGCAGATTGCAGGAGCCACTTGCCTTTCAAACCCCCACCTCGGCATGGGCCACCTTTCATCTGGGAACCATCCTGCATCGTGGATTTTCAGGAGCCGGCCGGCACTCCCACCAAACCCCCAAAACAAACTACGGCCTTTTGCCTGGAAGGAAAACTGACCTCCCGCACTGGCGGGATTGCAGGAGCCACTTGCCCTTCAATCCAGCCGGACGGTACTGGTGCCACCTTTTTATTGGGAACCATCCTGCGTACGTGGATTTTCAGGAGCGCCGCCACTCCCAGCCACAGGCCCCCCCAACACAAACCACGGCCCTTTTCCCTGGAAACAAAACTCACCCCCCCCTTCTGGCGATTGCAGGAGCCACTTGAACTTACAAACCGCCCGACTTGGCACTGTGCCACCTTTGGGGTTTGGGCCATCCCCGTATTGGGATTTTCAGGGGCCAGCCGGCCACCTCCCACCACAAGTCCCCCAAAAAAATTTACGGCCCTTTTTCCTGGCAAAAAAACCAAAACCCCCCCCGGTTGGTGGCAATTGAAGCCACTTCCTTAACAAACCCAGCCCACTCGCACTGGTGCCACCTTTCTCTGGGAACCACCTGTGTATCGGGATTTTCATGGCCAGCCGCACTCCCCCAAAGGTCCCGAACACAAACCACGGCCCTTTTCCCGCAAAAAAACCATCCGCCCCGCTTTGGTGGCAGATTGCAGGAGCCACTTGCCTCTAAAACCCCTACTTGGCACTGGTCCCCTTTCATCGGGAACCATCCTGCGTATCGTGGATTTTCAGGAGCCAGCCGCCACTCCACCACAGGCCCCCAATCAAAAACTACGGCCCCTTTTCCGGAATTAAAACGACCTTCCCACTTCTGGTGGCAGTTGCGGACCCAATTGCCTTATCACTCCAGCCAACCGACACTGGGCCACCTTTCATCTGGGAGCCATCCACGTATTGTGGATTTTAGGAGCCACCGGCCACTCCCACCCCAAAATCCCCAGAACAATTACGGCCCTTTTTCCTGGAATAAAATGACCGCCCATCATCTGGCTGGCAGATTGCAGGACCACTTGCCTCTACACCCAGACCGACTCGGCACTGGTGCCACCTTTCATCTGGAACCTCCTGGTATCGTGGATTTTCAGGAGCCAGCCGGCCACTCCCACCAAGGCCCCCAAACACAAACTACGTCCCTTTTTCCCTGGAAGTAAAACCCGACCTACCCTCATCTGGCGCAGATGCGGAGCCCTTGCCTCTATCAAACCTCACGCTTGGCACTGGTGCCACCTTTCATCTGGGAACCATCCTGCGTATCGGATTTTAGGAGCCAGCCGGCCACTCCCACCACAGGCCCCCAAACACAAACTATGGCCCCCTTTTCCCTGGGAAAATAAAACTGACCTGCCCTATCGGCTGGCAGATTGCAGGACCACTTGCCTCTATACTCCAGCCCGACTCGTACTGGGGCCACCTTTCATCTGGGAACCACCGCTTCGTGGATTTCAGGAGCCAGCCGGCCACTCCCAGCCACAGGCCCCCAAACAAATACAACGGCCCTTTTCCCTGAATTAAAATGACCTGCCCGTCTCTGGCTGGCAGATTGCAGGAGCCACTTGCCTCTATCAATTCAGCCCCTTGGCCTGGCGCCACCTTGGGTCTAGGAGCCATCCACCGATTGTGATTTTCGGGGCCATCCGGCCACTCCCAGCCACAAGTCCCCCAAAAAAATCTACGGCCCTTTTTCCTGGCAAAAAAACTCACCCGCCCCGCTTCTGGCTGGCAGATTGCAGGAACCACTTGCCTCTACAAACCCTGACTTGCACTGGGCCACCTTTCACGGAACCATGCTGGACGTGGATTTTCAGAGCCAGCCGGCCACTCCCCCAATGTCCCCAAACAAATACTGCGGCCCTTTTCCCTGGAATTTAAACAGACCTGCCCATCAAATTTGGGGGCAATGCAGGAGGGCCACTTGCCCTATCAAAAACCCCCCGATTGGCACTGCGCCACCTTGGGTCGGGCCATCCAGCGTATTGTGGATTTTCAGGAGCCAGCCGACCACTCCCAGCCACCCAATCCCCAAAAAAATCACGGCCCTTTTCCCTGGAAGAAAACTGCCTGCCCTAATCTGGCTGCACATTGAGCACCTCTGGTAAATCAAACCTGCCCAACTTGGCATGGTGCCACCTTTTGTCTGGGGAACCATCCGGCGTATCGGGATTTTCAGGGCCAGCCGGCCACCCCCAGCCTCGGCCCTCGAAACAAACCACGGCCCTTTTTCCCTGGAAATAAATTGCCTGCCCAACACTGGCTTGCAGTGAGGGCCAACTTCCTCTATCAACCAGCCCGACTCGGCACTGGTGCCACCTTTACCTGGGAACCATCCTGCGTATCGTGGATTTTTCAGGACCCCGCCAACCCAAGCCACGGCCCCGAAACAAAACTACGGCCCTTTTCCCTGGAAGAAAACTGACCTGCCCGTATTGGGCAGATTACAGGAGCCACTTCCTCTATCAATCCAGCCCGATGGCACGGTGCCACCTTTCTCGGGAACCACCGCGTATGGGATTTTCAGGAGCCAGCCGGCCACTCCCAGCCACAGGCCCCCGAACACAAACCACGCCCTTTTCCCTGGAATAAATCTGACCTGCCACTATCTGACTGCAGATTGCAGGAGCCACTTGCCTCTATCAATCCAGCCCGATCGGTACGGTGCCACCTTTCATCTGGGAACCACCCGGATCGTGATTTTCAGGACCCGCCGGCCACTCCCAGCCCGGGCCCCCCCAACACAAACCCGGCCCCTTTTCCCTGGCAAACAAAACTTAACCTCCGGTCTGGCTGGCAGATTGCAGGAGCCATTTGCCTCTATCAAACCACCCACTTGGCACTGGTGCCCCTTGGGTCAGGAGCCATCCACCGATTGGGATTTCAGGAGCACCGCCACTCCACCACAAGCCCCAAAAATAATCTACGGCCCTTTTCCCTGGAAGTAAAACTGACCTGCCCATCATTTGGATGACACATTTCAGCAGCCATTGGAATTTAAAACCTGCCCAATTGGCACTGGTGCCACCTTTCATCTGGAACCATCCCTATCGTGGTTTTTCAGGACCAGCGGCCACTCCCACCACAGCCCCAAACACAAACCAGGCCCTTTCACTGGCAAACAAAACAACCCCCCGCTTCTGGCTGGCAGATTGCAGGGCCATTGGTACTATCAAACCAGCCCGACTTGGCCGGGCCCCTTTAATCTGAGAACCTCCTGCGTATCTGGATTTTTCAGGCCAGCCGGCCCTCCCATCCACAGGCCCCCAAACAAAACTACGGCCCCTTTCCCTGGAAATTAAAACTGACCTGCAATCTTCTGGCTGGAAGAGCAAACCACTTTGGCTCTCTATAACCGCCCAACTTGGCATGGTGCCACATTTCATCGGGAACCTCCTGCGAACGTGGGAATTTCAGGACAGGCTGGCTACCCCAAGCAACAGCCTCGAACACAAAGAAGGCCCGTTTTCCGGCAAACAAAACTCACCCGCCCCCCCTCTGGCTGGCAGATTGCAGGAGCCACTTCCCTCTTCAAACCAGCCGACTCGCACTGGGCCACCTTTCATCTGGGACCATCCTCATATCGTGGATTTTCAAGCCGCCGGCCACTCCCACCACAGGTCCCCCAAAAAAATACTACGGGCCCTTGTCCCGGATTAAAACGACCTGCCCATTCTGGCTGGCAGATTGCAAACACACTTGCCTCTATCAAACCACCCCGACTTCGCACTGGTCCACCTTGGGTCTGGGCGCCATCCCCGATAGTGGATTTTCAGGAGCCGCCGGCAACTCCCAGCCCAAGTCCCCCCAAAAAAAAATCTACGGCCCTTTTCCCTGGAATAAAACTACCTCCCTCAAAACGGGGAATTGCAGCAGCCCTTGGTAATATAAACCTGCCCAACTTGGCACTGGTGCCACCTTTCTTTGGGAACCCTCCGGGTATCTGGATTTTCAGGAGCCCGCCACTCCCACAAGGCCCCCGAACACAAACCACGGGCCCTTTTCCCTGGCAAACACAACTTAACCATCCGGCTTTGGCGGCAATTGCAGGAGCCACTTGCCTCTGCAAATAAGCCCACTTGGCACGGTGCCACCTTTGGGTCTAGGAGCCATCCAACCGTATTGTGGATTTTCAGGTGCCAGCCGGCACTCCCACCAAATTCCCCAAAAATAATCAACGCCCTTTTTCCCTGGAAATTAAACTGACCAACCCATCATCTGGCCCCCGCACATTGCAGCAGCCATTGGTAATATTAAACCTGCCAACTTTGGCACTGGTGCCACCTCTCATCTGGAAACCATCCTCGACGTGGATTTCAGGACCAGCGGCCATCCCACCACACCCCCACACGCAAACCACGGCCCCCTTTTCCCTGGAGTAAGACGACCTGCCCGTCATCTGGTTGGCAGATTGAGGAGCCACTTTCCCTTCAACCACCCGACCGACATGGTGCCACCTTTCATCTGGGAACCATCCTGTGTATCGTGGATTTTCAGGAGCCACCGGCCCTCCCACCACAGGCCCCCGAACACAAATAAGCCCTTTTCCCTGGAAGAAAGACGACCTGCCCCATCTGGTGGCAGATTGCAGGAGCCACTTGCCTCTAACTCCACCCGATCGGCACTGTGCACCTTTCATCTGGGAACCATCCTGCGTATCGGGATTTTCAGGGCCAGCCGGCCACTCCCAGCCCAGGCCCCGAAAAAATACTACGCCCATTTCCCTGGAATTAAAACTGGCCTGCCCACATCTGGTGGCAGATTGCAGGCACACTTGCCTCTATCAAACCACCCACTCGCACTGGTGCCTCCTTGGGTCTGGGAGACATCCAGCGCATTGTGGATTTTCAGGAGCCGGGAAGCCTCTCCCCACACAAGTCCCCAAAACAATCAACGGCCCTTTTCCCTGGAAGTAAAACTGCCTGCCCATCAACTACTGGCCATTGCAGCAGCCACTTGGTAATACAAACCGCCCAACTTGGCACTGGGCCACCTTTCATCTGGGAACCTCCTGCGTATCGTGGTTTTCAGGAGCACCGGCACTCCCAGCCACACCCCCGAACCAATACGGCCCTTTTCCCAGGAAGTAAGATGACCGCCCGTCATCTGGCGGCAATTGCAGGAGCCACTTGCCTCTACACTCCACCCGATCGGCACTGGGCCACCTTTCATTGGGAACCATCCTGCGTATCGTGGATTTTCAGGAGCCACCGGCCTCCCAGCCACAGGCCCCCGAACACAAACCCAAAGGCCTTTTCCCGGAAAACAAAACTAACCCACCCCCCCCTTCTGGCTGAAGATTGCTGGAGCCACTTCCTTTTATCAAAAACCCGCCCGATCGACACTGGTGCCACCTTTCATCTGGGAACCATCCTGCTATTGTGCATTTTCAGGAGCCAGCCGGCCACTCCCGCCACAGGTCCCCAAACAAAAATACGGCCCTTTTCCCTGCAATTAAAACAACCTGCCCATCTTCTGGGGCAATTGCAGGAGCCACTTGGTACTATCAAACCAGCCCGACTTGGCACGCTCCACATTTCATCTGGGAACCATCCTGCATCGTGGTTTTCGGGCCACCTTCCCTCCCAGCCACAAGACCCAAACACAACCACGGCCCTTTTCCCTGGCAAACAAAACCACCCGCCCCGTTTTTGGCTGGAAATTGCAGGAGACACTTCCCTCTATCAAACCACCTGACCGGAACGGGCCCCTTTCATCGGAAACCACCTGTTATGTGGATTTCAGGAGCCAGCGGGCGCACCCAGCACAGGTCCCCAAAAAAAACTACGGCCCTTTTCCCTGGAAGTGAAACGACCGCCCATCATCTGGCCCCGTTAATTGCAAGACCCACTTGCCCTATCAAAACCAGGACTGGCACTGGTGCCACCTTGGTCGGGAGCACCAGGTATTGTGGATTTTCATGCCGCCCCCACTCCCAGCCACAAGTCCCCAAAAAAACCGGCCCTTTTCCTGGAAGAAAACTGTCCTGCCCACATCGGTGGCACTTCGTAGCCTCTTTAATATCAAACCCCCAACTTGGCACGGTGCCACCTTTACGGGAACCATCCTGGTATTTGGATTTTCGGAGCCAGCCGGCCACTCCATCCACAGGCCCCCAAACGCAAACCCGGCCCTTTTCCCGGAAAAAGCGACCTGCCCGTCATCGGTGGCAGATTGCGAGCCACTTGCCTCACAACCACCCGACCGACACTGGTGCCACCTTTCTTGGGAACCCCTGCGTATCTGGATTTTCAGGAGCCACCGGCCACTCCCGCCCCCGGCCCCCGAACAACAAAAAACGGCCCTTTTCCCTGGAATTAAGAAATGACCTGCCGTCATCTGGCTGGCAGTTCAGGAGCCATGCCTTTTAAACTCCACCCCGACCGGCACTGGTGCCACTTCTCTGGGAACAAACCGCGTATCGTGGATTTTAGGACCGCCGGCCACTCCCGCCACAGGCCCCCGAAACAAACACCCCTTTTCCCTGGCAAACAAAACCAACCCACCCCGTTTGGTGGAAGATTGCAGGAGCCACTTCCCTCTATAAAATGCCCACTCGACACTGGTGCCACCTTTCATCTGGGAACAAAACCTGGTATTGTCATTTTCAGGAGCCAGCCGCCACCCCAGCAACTGGTCCCCAAACAAATACTACGGCCCTTTTCCCCCGGAATTAAAACAGATCCCACTTCGGCTGGGATTGCAGTAAAAAAACCCCCTTCGTACTATCAAACCACCCGACTTGGCACTTTTTTTGCCACATTCATCGGGAACCTCCCGTATCGGATTTTCAGGGCCAGCCTGCCACTCCAGCCACAGGCCCCAAACAAAACTCGGCCCTTTCCCTGGAATTAAAACCGACCACAATCTTCTGGCTGGCAGATTGCAGGAACCACTTACTCTCTCAAACCGTCCAAATTGGCACGGTCCACCTTTCATCTGGGAACCATCAAGCGTATCGTGGATATTTCAGGGCAACTGGCTACCCCACAAAGGCATCGAACACAAAGCAGGCCCTTTTCCCCGGGCAAACAAAATCACCCCGCCCCCATCTGGTGGCGATTGCAGGAGCCACTTCCCCTATCAAAACCAGCCTACTCGGCACTGGTGCCACCCTTTCATCTGGGAACCATCCTGCATATCGGGATTTTCAGGAGCCACCCCGGCCACTCCCAGCCACAGGCCCCCAAACAAAAAACTACGGCCCATTTCCTTGGAATTAAAACTGACCTGCCCATCACTGGCGGGGAGATTGCAGGACAACTTGCCTCATCAAACCAGCCCGACTTCGCATGGTGCCACCTTGGGTCGGAGCCATCCGCGTATTGGGGATTTTCAGGAGCCAGCAAGCCTCCCCACCACAGCCCCAAAAACAATCTACGCCTTTCCCTTTGAAGTAAAATGCCGCCCATCAACTAGCTGGCACATTGCAGCGCCCTTGGTAATATCAAACTGCCCAACTTGGCACTGGGCCACCTTTCATCTGGGAACCATCGCTATCGGGATTTTTTCAAGCCAGCCGGCACCCCAGCCACAGGCCCCCAACACATATACGGCCCTTTTCCCTGAAGTAAACTGATGCCCGCATCTCAGGCAGATTGCAGGAGCCACTGCTCTATCACTCCAGCCCGACTCCACGGTGCCACCTTTCATCTTGGAACCTCCTGCGTATCGTGGTTTTCAGGAGCCTCGGGGCCCCTTCCAGCCACAGGCCCCCAACACAAAACCACGGCCCTTTTCCCTGGAAAAAAAAACTAACCCACCCCCCTTCTGGCTGGAAAATTGCGGAGCCACTTCCTTTTACAAACCACCCGACTCGACACTGGGGCCACCTTTCATCTGGGAACCATCCTGCGTATGGGATTTTCAGGGCAGCCGGCCACTCCCAGCCACAAGTCCCCAAAAACAATTCAGCCCTTTCCTGGAATAAAAAGACCTGCCCCTCATCTGGCGGCACATTGCGCAGCCCCTTTGGTAATATCAAACCGCCCAATTGACTGATGCCACCTTTCATCTGGGAACCATCCTGCGTATCGGGATTTTCGGAGCCACCGCCACTCCCAGCCACAGGGGCCCCCGAACACAAACTACGGCCCTTTTCCCTGGCAAACAAAACCACCCCCCCGTTCTGGCTGGGAGATTGCAGAGCCACTTCCTCTATCCCCACCCGACCGGCACTGGTGCCACCTTTCACTGGGAACCATCCTGCGTATCGTGGATTTTAGGAGGGCCCGCTGGGCCCCTCGCAGCCACAGCCCCCGAAAAAAACCACGGGCCCCTTTTCCCTGGCAAACAAAACTACCCCACCCCCTTCTGGCTGGCAGATTGCAGGAGCCACTTCCCTCTATCAAACCAGCCCGATCGCACGTGCCACCTTTCATCGGAACCATCCTGCGTTTGTGCATTTCAGGAGCCAGCCGGCCACTCCCAGCCACGGTCCCCCAAAAAAAACCCGGCCCTTTTCCCGGAATTAAAACAGACCGCCCACTTTGGTCAGATTGCGGGGCCACTTGGTACTATCAAACCAGCCCGATTGGGGAGCTGCCACATTTCAAACTGGGAACCATCCTGCGTATCGTGGGGTTTTCAGGAGCCAGCCTGCCACCCCCCAGCCACAAGACCCCAAACACAAACCACGGCCCCTTTTCCCTGGCAAACAAAACTCACCCCCCCGCTTCTGGCTGGCAGATTGCAGGGGCCACTTCCCCCTATCAAACCCGCCTGAAATCGGCACTGGTGCCCAAACCTTTCATCTGGAACAATCCTGTGTATCGAGGATTTTCAGGAGCCAGCCGGGCCCCACCCAGCCACAGGTCCCCAAACAAAAACTAACGGCCCTTTTCCCCGAAGTAAAACTGACCTGCCATCATCTGGCTGTCAGATTGCAAACCCACTTCCCCCTATCAAACCAGCCCGACTTGGCACTGGTGCCACCTTGGTCCCGGGAGCCATCCAGCGTATGGGGATTTTCAGGAGCCCCCGGCCACTCCCAGCCACAAGTCCCCAAAAACAATCTACGGCCCTTTTCCCTGGAAGTAAAACTGACCTGCCCATCTCTGGTGACATTGCAGCAGACCTTGTAATTTTCAAACCCCGCCCACTTGGCACTGGGGCCACCTTTCATCTGGAACCATCCTGCATATCGTGGATTTTCAGGAGCCAGCCGGCCACTCCCAACCACAAGCCCCGAACACAAACAACGGCCCTTTTCCCTGGAAGAAAACTGACCTGCCCGTCATCTGGCTGGCAGATTGCAGGAGCCACTTGTACTCTCAAACCACCCGCTTGGGATGGGGCCAAAACCTTTTTCATCGAAACCCCTGCGTATCGTGATTTTCAGGAGCCACCGGCCACCCCATCCACAGGCCCCCAAAAAAAACACGGGCCCCTTTCCCTGGAATTAAAAAATACCTGCAACTTCTTGGGTGGAAGATTGCAGGAACCCCCTTGGCTCTCTATCAAACCACCCAACTTTTCACTGTGCCCCTTTCATCTGGGAACCCTCCTGCGTATCGGGATATTTTAGGGGCAGGCTGCCCCTTCCCCCAACAGGGCCCTCGAAAAACCCAAAACATGCCCTTTTTTCCGGGGAAAAAAACTCACCCGCCCCGCATCGGCTGGAGATTGCAGGGCCACTTCCCCTATCAAACCAGCCTGACTCGGCACTGGGCCACCTTCACGGGAACCATCCCGCATATCGTGGATTTTTCAGGAGCCACCGGGCCCCTCCCACCACAGGTCCCCAAAAAAATACTACGGGCCCTTGTCCCGGGAATTTAAAAATGCCTGCCCATCATCTGGCTGGCAGATTGCAGGACACCTTGCCCTCTATCAAACAGCCGACTTCGCACGGGCCACCTTGGGTCGGGCGCCATCCACCCTATAGTGATTTTTAGGACCAGCCGAACCCCACCCCAAGTCCCAAAAACAATCTACGGGCCCCTTTTTCCCCGGAAAAATAAAACTGACCTGCCCCTCAAATTTCGGCACATTGCAGCAGCCACTTGGAATATCAAAACCCGCCAACTTGGGACGGGCCACCTTCATCTGGGGAACCCCCCCGGGGTATCTGGATTTTCAGGAGCCCGCCGCCCTCCCCCACAGGCCCCCAACAAACCCACGGCCCTTTTTCCCCGGGAAACCAACTTAACCATCCGCTTCTGGCTGGCAGATTGCAGGGG
The DNA here is from genome assembly GCF_028769735.1 of Zonotrichia leucophrys gambelii. Classification (NCBI taxonomy): domain Eukaryota; kingdom Metazoa; phylum Chordata; class Aves; order Passeriformes; family Passerellidae; genus Zonotrichia; species Zonotrichia leucophrys. Next base: position 11,148 of record NW_026993295.1, read on the forward strand.
GCCCCTTGCCTCGTCAAATAAGCCCGACTTGGCCCCGGTGCCACCCTTTGGGTTAGGACCCTCCACCGTTTGTGGGTTTTCAGTGCCAGCCGGCCACTTTTCCAGCCACAAGTCCCCAAAAAAAACCAAACCCCTTTCCCTGGAAAAAACTCCTACCCCTCATCTGCTGACACATTGCAGCACCCCTTGGGAAATTAAAACCGCCCAAATTGGCATGGGGCCACCTCTCATCTGGAAAAAACCTGCGTACGTGGGTTTTCAGGAGCCAGCCGCCATCCCCTCCCAGGGCCCCCCCACCAAACCCCGGCCCCTTTTCCCTGGAAGTAAGACTGACCCTTTCCCTCACTGGTTGGGAGATTGCAGGGGCCACTTTCCCCATCAACCAGCCCGACTCGACATGGGCCCCCCCTTTCATCTGGGAACCACCTGTGTACGTGGATTTTTAGGAGCCAGCCGGCCACTTCCCCCCCACAGCCCCCCCAAAACCAAAGTAAAGGCCTTTTCCCCGGAAAAAGACTGACCGCCCGTCATCTGGCTGGCAGTGCGGAGCCACTTCCTCTATCACTCCACCCCGACTCGGGACTGGGGCCCCTTTCATTGGGAACCATCCTGCGTTCGGGATTTTTTGGAGCAGCCGGCCACTCCCCCCACAGCCCCAAACAAATACTACGGCCCATTTCCCTAATTAAAACGACCCGCCCATCATTGGCTGGCAGATTGCAGGACACATGCCCTATCAAACCACCCGACTTCGCACTGGTGCCACCCTTGGGTTTGGGGGGCCATCCCGCATTGTGGGTTTTTAGGGCCAGGAACCCTCCCCCACAAATCCCCAAAAAAAATCTACGGCCCCTTTTTTCCCGGAAGTAAAACTGACCTGCCCATCACTAGCTGGACATTGCAGCAGCCACTTGGTAATATCAAACCGCCCCAAATTGGCACGGTGCCACCTTTATCTGGGGGAAACCCTCCTGCTATCGGGGTTTTCAGGAGCCACCAGGCACTCCCCGCCAAGGCCCCCAACACATACTACGGCCCTTTTCCCAGAAGTAAGACGACCACCCGTCATCGGCTGGGGATTGCAGGACCACTTGCCCCTTCACCCCACCCGACTCGGGACTGGTGCCCCCTTTCACTGGGGAAACCCCGCGTAGGGGGATTTTCAGAGCCACCGGCCCCTCCCCGCCACGGCCCCCCAACAAAACCCCGGCACTTTTCCCCCGGAAAACAAAATAACCCCCCCGTTTGGCTGGAAGATTGCTGGGCCACTTCCTTTACAAACCACCCCCCTCGACACTGGGGCCACCTTTCACGGAACCATCCTGTGTATCGTGGGTTTTCGAGCCAGCCGGCCACTCCCAGCCACAGGCCCCCCAACACAAAGTAAGCCCTTTTCCTGGAAAAAAGGCGACCTGCCCGTCACTGGCTGGCAATTTCAGGGGCCACTTGCCTCATCCTCCCGCCCGACTCGCACTGGGCCACCTTTCATCTGGGAACCTCCTCTACGTATTTTCCCGGAGCCAGCCGGCCACTCCCCGCCACAGGCCCCCCCAACAAAACCACGGGACTTTTTTCCGGAAAAAAAAACAAAACCCCCCCCGCTTCTGGCTGGAAGATTGCTGGGGCCCCTTCCTTTTATCAAACCCGCCCGAAGACACTGGTGCCACCTTTCATCTGGGAAAACCCTCCTGCGTATTGTCTTTTCAGGGGCCAGCCGCCCTCCCCGCCACAGGTCCCCAAACAAAAACTACGGCCTTTTTCCCGCAATTAAAACAAACCCGCCCATCTTCTCTGGGAGATTGCAGGGGCCACTTGGCTATCAAACCAGCCCGACTTGGGACGGCCACATTTCATCTGGGGAAACCTCCTGCTTTTCCCTGGATTTTCAGGGCCAGCCTTCCCTCCCAGCCACAAACCCCCAAAAACAAACCACGGCCCTTTTTCCCGGGAAACAAAAATCACCCCCCCCCCCCTTTTTGGCTGGCAATTTCAGAGACACTTCCCTTATCAAACCAGCCTGACTCGGCACTGGGCCACCTTTCATCTGGGGAAATCCGGTATTGGATTTTCGGGGCCCGGGCCCCCCCCCAGCCACAGGTCCCCCCAAAAAAAAACTACGGCCCCTTTTCCCCGGAAAGGGAAAATGACCTCCCATATCTGGCTGTCAATTGCAAGACCCCTTCCTCTATCAAACCGCCCCATTGGCACTGGGCCCCTTGGGTCTGGGGGCCATCCCCGTATTGTGGATTTTCAGGTGCCAGCCGCCACTCCAGCCACAAATCCCCAAAAAAAATTACGGCCCTTTTCCCCCGGGAAATAAAACTGTCCCGCCCATCATCTGGTGGAATTGCTAGCCCCTTGGTAATATCAAACCTCCCCAAATTGGGGACTGGTGCCACCTTCATCGGAACCATCCTGCGTATTTTGGATTTTCAGGACCCCGCCATCCCTCCACAGGCCCCCCTAAAGCAAAACCACGGCCCCTTTTTCCCTGGAAGAAGAGACCTCCCTCACGGCGGGAGATTTCAGGACCACTGCCTCTAACAATCCACCCACTCGACACTGGGCCACCTTTTATCTGGGAAACCCCCTGGTATCGGGATTTTCAGGGGCCAGCCGGGCCCCTCCAGCCACAGGCCCCCCAACACAAAATCCCCCTTTCCCTGGGGTAAGATGACCTGCCCCTCATCTGCTGGCAGATTCAGGAGCCACTTCCTTATCACTCCCCCCCACTCGCAGGTGCCATCTTTCACTGGGAAAACCCTCCTGCTATCGGAATTTTAGAACCAACCGGCCACTCCCAGCCACAGGCCCCCGAACCAACCACGGCCCCCTTTTTCCCCGGGAAACAAAACCAACCCACCCCCTTTGGGTGGGGAAAATTCAGGACCACTTCCCTCTATCAAACAGCCACTCGACACTGGTGCCCCTTTTATCTGGGAACCATCCCCGTATTGGCATTTCAGGGGCCCCCGGCACTCCCCGCAACTGGTCCCCAACAAACTACGGCCCTTTTTCCCCGGAAATTTAAAAAAGACCTGCCCATCTTTTGGTGCAGATGCAGTAACCCTTGTATATCAAACCAGCCCGACTTGGCACGCCCACATTTCATCTGGGGAAACCCTCCCGCGATGTGGATTTTCAGGAGCCAGCCCGCCCCCCCAGCCACAGGCCCGAAACAAAAATACGGCCCCTTTCCCTGGGAAATTAAAACCCACCAGCAATCTTCTGGCTGGCAGATTTCAGGAACCTTTACTCTCTCAACCATCCAAATTGGCCTGGGGCCACCTTTCATTGGGGAAACCCTCAAATATCGTGGAATTTTTTGGGGCAAGCGGCTACTCCCCGCAACAGGCCCCGAACACAAAGCATGGCCCTTTTCCCCGGGCAAACAAAAAATCACCCCCCCCATCTGGGGCAATTGCGGGGCCACTTCCCTCTACAAACCACCTGACTCGGCACTGGGGCCCCTTCTCTGGGGAAACCCCCTGCAAAATTGGGATTTCAGGGCCACCGGGCCCCTCCCCCCAAGGCCCCCCAAAAAATACTAGGCCCCTTTCCTTGGGAAATTAAAACTGCCGCCCATCTTCTGGAGATTTCAGGACCACTTGCCTCTATCAAAACCCCCCGACTCGCACTGGTGCCACCCTTTGGGGCTGGGAGCCATCCAGGGATTTGATTTTCGGGGCCCGCAAGCCTCTCCCCGCCCCAAGTCCCCCCAAAAAAAAACTACGGCCCCCTTTTTCCCGGAAGTAAAACTGACCTGCCCCTCAACTATGGCAATTGCACAGCCCCTTGGGAATATCAAACCTCCCAACTTGGGACGGTGCCACCTTTCATTGGGGAAACCCTCCGCTATCGTGATTTTTAGGACCCGCCAGGACCCCCCGCCACAGGCCCCCCCAAAACTACTACGGCCCCTTTTCCCCGGAAATAAAACTGACCTGCCCGCATCTGGCAGGCAATTTTCGGAGCCCCCTTGCCTCTACACTCCAAACCCGACTCGGCACTGGTGCCCTTTCATTGGGGGCCATCCCGCGTTCGTGGGTTTTTAAGCCCTCGGCCACTCCCGCCACAGGCCCCCGAAACAAACCACGGCCCTTTCCCGGAAAACAAATAACCCACCCCCCTTTTGGCTGAAGATTGTGGGGCCCCTTTCCTTTTATCAAAACCCCCCACCGACCTGGTGCCACCTTTTATCTGGAACCATCCTGCGTATCGTGGGTTTTCAGGAGCTAGCCCCCTCCCAGCCCCAAAGTCCCCAAAAACAATTAAAAGCCCTTTTTCCCGGAAGAAAACGACCTCCCATCACTGGCTGGCCATTGCAGCAGCCATTTGGTAATATCAAAAAAACCAACTTGGGACGATCCACCTTTCATCGGGGAAACCCTCCTGCTACGTGGGGTTTTCAGGAGCCACCGGCCATCCCCGCCCCAGGCCCCCCAACACAAACTACGGCCCTTTTTCCCCGGGAACAAAAACTCACCCGCCCCGCTTTGGCGGCAGATTTTCAGGGGCCCTTTCCCCTACACTCCACCCCCACTCGGCAGGGGCCACCCTTTTATCTGGGGCCATCCTGCGTATCGTGGATTTTCGGAGCCAGCTGGGCCCTCGCAGCCCAGCCCCCAAACAAACCACGGCCCTTTTCCCCAAAAAAAACTCCCCACCCCCCCCGGGTGGCAGATTGCAGGAGCCCCTTCCCTCTATCAAAAAACCCGCCCGACTCGACAGGGCACCTTCATCGGGAACCATCCTGCGTATTGTGCATTTTTAGGAGCCAGCCCCCACTCCCGCCACAGGTCCCCAAACAAAAAAACCCCCTTTTCCCCGGAATAAAAAAGACCTGCCCATCTTCTGGCTGGCAGTTGCAGGAGCCCCCTTGGTACTATCAAACCAGCCCGATGGCACGCTGCCAATTTCTGGGGAAACCCTCCTGGTTCGTGGATTTTCAGGAAGGA
>NW_026993296.1:0-16099 GCF_028769735.1 Zonotrichia leucophrys gambelii
AGAAATATAGAGAGGCGAAAGCTCAATTAGAACTTAACCTAGACCCTTCTTTGAAGGATAATAAAAATGATTTTATCAATACATTAATGGCAAAAGGTGGGCTAAGGAGAACCTCCATTCCTTATTGGGGAGATATGGTTCCTAAAGATGCAAAAAAGGCTGAGGTACTTCACCCCTTCTTTGCCTCAGTTTTCAAGAATAAGACAAGTTGTCCTCAGGACAAGTGTTCTCCTGAGCTGGTGGATGGGACAGGGAGCAGAACAGCCCCCTGGAGTCCAGGAGGAAGCAGCTGGGGACCTGCTGAGCCACTCAGATGCTCACAGGTGTCTCTGGGAGTAGAGGGTGTGAGTGTGGATCTGCTTGAGGGTAGGAGGGCTCTGCAGAGGGCCCTGGACAGGCTGGATCCAGGGCCCAAATCCAACAAGGTGAGGTTGAAAAAGACAATGTGGTGGGTCCCGCACTTTGGCCACAACAACCCCTGCAGTGCTACAGGCTGGGGACAGAGTGGCTGGACAGAAGCCAGGCAGAAAGGGACCTGCAGGGACTGATGGACAGCAGGCTGGACATGAGCCAGCAGTGTGCCCAGGTGGCCAAGAAGGCCAATGGCTCCTGGCCTGGATCAGGAATGGTGTGGCCAGCAGGAGCAGGGCAGGGATTGTTCCCCTGTGCTCAGCACTGGTTGAGCAGCACCTCGAGTGCTGTGACCAGTTCAGGCCCCCCAATTTAGGAAGGCCATGGAGGGGCTGGAGCGTGTCCAGAGAAGGGCAACAAGGGTGGTGAGGGATTTGGAACACAAGTGTGGTTGAAAGGACATATGGGAGTTGTGGTTGCATATTTTGGAGGCTCAGGGCAGACAATATGGTATTAGGGTGCAGGTTAGAATTGGTGAACTCAAAGGTTTGTCCCAATAAACCTGAGTGGTTTCCCTGCCATCCCCCAGCCCTTGCTGGCCCCAGGGGCTGATGGCATTTGTGCTCCCTCAGGTTCACGTCCCCACACCAACAGCATGGGGGTGCTCCCCCTGCTGTGTGCAATGCAAACAGGGGCTGCTGAGCCAGTGCTGCCGTGTCTGTGCCTGCAAGGATGGGGCACCTGTGTGAGCTGGGGGAGAGGCCAGGGCTGCAGAGGGGGGATGTTGTTGGCAGCTCCATGAGGACGCTCTGGGACGCTGCCCTGGGCTGTGCAGTGCACTGGGGATGGATCAGCCCCTGCTCTGCTGCTCCTTCCCGTCTGCCCCAGGGCCCTTGCAGAGCCCCAGCCATGCTGTTTGCCCCTAGCCTGCCCACGGCCAGCCTGGGGCTGCTCACGGGGGTTTTCTGTGCTGAGCATTGGCCTGGGTGTGTTCTTGAGAGAGCCTGGGCAAGGAGCCTGGAGCCCCCAGGCCCTGGGCTGAGGCGTCAGCGCTGCCCCAGCAGTGCCCATGGCCTGTCCCTGCTGCAGCCCCGGCACTGCCACCCCCAGGGCTGTGCCCGGCCCCGAGAGCACTCAGGCCCTGCAGCAACACCAGGGCTATTGGAATATGTATCCCAATATAACCAGTTAGATGGTGCCTAGGCCAATTCTGACCTTCGCTGCTGGGCCAGAGGCAGCACTGCGGTGTTTTACCCCAGAGATACCTTGGCTGGCGGCAGAGTGCAGCGGGGCACAAGACAGGACTCCGTTTACCTCAGGGGAGAGCTTCTGGCGATGGTGAAGAGAAGGAGAGTGGATTCTGCTAGAAGGTAGCCAGATGTTTATTCCATTGGTGCAGAGGTGTCTGCACTGGGCCACTGCTGGTAACAGAATGCCGGCCGCATGGTCTCATTAACCTTATAAGCTCGGGGACAGGGGAAGGGGAGGAGACAGGTGAGTTACCAACCAGGTGAAGGGGGCAGGGTCTTAAGGGAGGATGACACTTAGACAGGCCAATGACCCCCAGGCCTGAGGAGCATCCTTTGAAATCGACGAATCACACGACGCCTTGCTGGTATGTTAGCCTGATTGACAGGGCACACTCAGCAAGGGGTGAGGGGGAAGGGAGAAGGGATAGGTACACATGGGAAGGGCCCCGGAAGTTTAAAACCGGACATTGCAACACACCACAACACTCCCCCTAGTTTTGTTTAAAAAGAAGAGGACTGTGTTTATGGTGCAGAACGATTCTACTGAGGCTTCCAGGTCATCCACTGGAGCACTGAGGGCTTCCAAATGGTAGACCTCAGGAGGGGGAGATGAGCTTGAGATTAACTTGAGAACCATGCGTCTGATTACTCCAAAAACAATGCTAAAAACTACAATAACTACAACTAAAATAAACAGCACTAAAATTACAGTTTTCAGAATAGATCCCAACCAGCCCGAGAGTCCCCAGCCATTGAAAAGTCCATTCAGCTCGTTGTCAGTTTCTCTGTTGATGTCTGAGAACTTTTATCGAGGTAGTCCATATGTGGTTTGGGCTGCGGTACTATGTAGGAGATTGCAGGTGGGATGATCACGAGTAGGACGAGAAGCAGGCTCGGTCTCATGACGTCTCGAGGCTACACACGAACAGTGGGATCTAAACTGGTACAAAAACTTGAGACAAACATATATTACAAACTATTCCAGATAGGAGGCTTAAATGGAATTTCCTCCAGAGAACATGCGCGGCGTTTTCTTCTCCAGGCAGCGTGAGCAACCTGGGGCGCTTCTGCAGATTTCTCTGAGACTTTGGGAACATAGGGCTTTACCCATTTGGAAGGAACCCACCTTAAACCAGAGGGGGTGGATACACAGGCGTATCCACGTCCCCAAGTAACCAATTTGTAAGGTCCCACCATTTTCCAAGTCTCAGGGTCTTTACTAAAACGGAGGTTTTTCTTTTATCAACTTGTGACTGCTCCCCCCAAAGTGGCGTAGGATGGGTGGATTCAGGCTGTCAAAAGAACAATTCAGAAAATTGATTGTGAATAGTGCCCTGGTTAACCGGATGTGGGGAGGTTCTACCTTCAGAACCTGTTGTTGCTGGTCCAGGACCCTTTTAATATCACAGTGAGTTCTTTCTACAATGGCTTGACCTGTAGGGGAGTAGGGGATGCCAGTTTTGTGCTCTACTCCCCATTGCTGCAGGAAGCTCCCAAATTCCTTGGATTTATAAGCGGGCCCATTATCAGTTTTCAGCTCCTTGGGGATGCCCATGAAAGAAAAAGCCTGTAAGAGGTGCTTAATAGCATCAATAGATGATTCTCCTGTGTGGGCAGAAGCATAGACTGCTCCAGAAAAGGTATCTACACTAACATGAACATATTTCTGCCGTCCAAAAGCCTGTATGTGTGTTACATCTGTTTGCCACAGTTCACAACTGTTCAGTCCCCTTGGGTTTGCTCCCGTACTCACTGTAGGGAGTGCATGTTGTTGGCAATTTGGGCACGTGGCCACAATCGCTTTGGCCTGTTCTCGAGTGATGTTAAACTGACGAACCAGGCCAGGTGCATTTTGGTGGAAAAGCTGGTGGCTGATTTTTGCCTGTTCAAAAACATTTGGGAGAGTGGCCATCACTGCAGGTGCAGCAAGAGCATCTGCCCTTCTGTTGCCTTCAGCGATAAACCCTGGCAAGTCAGTGTGTGACCTGACATGCATCACATAAAAGGGTTGCTCTCGGTGAGTGACTAACTTTACCAGTTTTGAGAGCAATTCAAAAAGGGGCAATGTTAGATACATCTTGCAGTATTGCTTGATCTGCTCTGGATACTACTCCTGCCACGTATGCAGAGTCTGTAATCAGATTAAATGGTTCTGAGAACCTTTCAAAAGCCCTAACAACCGCAGCCAATTCAGCAACCTGAGGTGAACCTTCCACCTCAGCAATGTCCGTCTCCCACTGCTGGGTTTGAGGATCTTTCCAAGTCATAACAGACTTGTGTGACCTCCCGGACGCATCTGTAAAGACAGTCAGAGCCCTTTTTAAAGGTCTCCTACTTAGAGCAGTTCTTAATTTTAAAGTAAATTGAACATCTTGTTCAAACAATTTGCAAGCGGGCCGTGCTACCGAAAATTGTCCTGAGTAGGAATCCAGAGCAAACTGCAACACTTCATTTTCTTGAAACAATTGTTCCAGTATTTTCATAGTATTTTGACCTGATTTTAACTCAACTGGAATGTGAATGCACTTAAAATCACATCCTGCTAACTCCCTGATCCGGTCCTTGCTTTCCGGATCAGTTCTGCTACCAGCTCCTGAGGCTTTGTCAGTCTCTTGGACCTTTTGTGACTGAGGAAAACCCATTCTATGATCAAGAGAGAGTCCCTCTGGTCCCGGTCCTTTTTTGGTGTGTCCTTTGCCTTAGGTGTTTGTTTTTCCTCCCACTGGAAAATAATTCCATGGAGGTGTGGCAACTTACCTAGGATGATGAATTTGAATGGCAGATCAGGCCGGCATCGGTGGGCCTGTCTTGTGGACATTGCAATCTGAACCTTTTCTAGAGCTTTCCGTGCCTCTGGGGTAATAGACCTAGGAGCACCTGGGTCCTCTCCCCCTTTCAATAAATTGAAAAGAGGGGCAAGGTCTTCATTAGTCAGACCAAGCCATGGTCTTACCCAATTCAAAGACCCACACAACTTGTGGACATCCGCAAGGGTTTTGATCCTTTGGATTGATTTCTAGTTTTTGAGGAACAATGGTCCTATTTCCAATTTCTAAGCCCAAATACTTCCAGGGTGGCATCTTTTGAATTTTCTGTTCCTGGAGCTCGAACCCTGCAACAATCAATGCATCGATCGTTAGGTCAAGCGCATGTGTTAGTAAATCATCATTGGGGGCACACACAAGGATATCATCCATATAATGATAAATGATGGCCTTCTCTGCGGCTGCACGAACTGGGGAAAGCAGGGAGGAGACATACCACTGGCAGATAGCTGGAGATACCTTCAGGCCCTGAGGAAGAACGGTCCAATGGTACCTTTTCATAGGAGCTTCTGAATTGATAGAAGGGACAGAGAATGCCAAACGCGGTGCATCGTCAGGGTGCAATGGGATTTGGAAAAAAAATTTTAACAAAACAATTCTTTAATATCAATAACAGCTAATTTCCAATCTTGAGGAAGCATTGTTGGGGATGGCATACCAGGCTGGGGAGAACCCATATCTTCAATTACATTATTAATTTGTCGGAGGTCACAGAGAAGTCGCCACCTCTTTTTGTCAGCTTTTTGGATGACAAACACTGGAGAGTTCCATGGGGACATGGTCTCCACAATGTGGCCCTTTCTTAGTTGCTCTTGTACTAGTTCTCAAGCACTTTTATTTTTTGTTTACTGAGTGGCCACTGTTTCACATCAACTGGTTCGTCTGTTTTCCACTTAAGTTTTTGGGTGGGGCGCTGTTGTTTAATGACTGCTGCACAAAAATGCTGTGGAGAGTCTGGAATATTAATTGTGACACCCCACTGGGCCATTAAATCTCTCCCTAACAAAGGTTCTGAATAATCTAACACAAATGGACGGATATTTGCCAATTGTCCGTTTGGACCCTCGAATTGAATAATGCTTCTGGATTGCCTTGCCAATTGCAGACCTCCTACACCTCGAAGGTGACCAGCAACATTTTGTAAAGGCCAGTGTGCTGGCCAGTCTTGTACTGGAATCACTGTGCAGTCTGCACCTGTGTCTACAAGCATCTCAATGCGTTTAGACTCCCCACCCCCACTGACATTGCACCACAATTTGGGTTTATCTGTCCCAATAACTTGGACCTGGGCGACTGTGGGCCCTTGTTTATCGACATTTTCAGGTAAAGATGGCACAGGGATAGCTTGAGCAACAATTTGTCCCTTGGGAAGAAACAGGGGTGGGTGGAAACAGTGCAGGCTGAGAACAAATTGCTTGGGATCTGATGTTGTCACTCCCGGAGCAATTTCGATCTCTTGTGGTGTGTTTTTGTCCCCAGTGATGATGTACTTACAACGAATTTGGTTCCAAGTACCTTTCTGTTCAGGATTTACAGAGACAATATGCCAGTCAGTGTCCTTCAGGTGGAGTGACTCTGTCAGCTGCAACCTGTAAGGCTCAGTGACAGAAGATGCGGTTAATACAGAATCACTTAAATCACAACAAAGGTTATTTTGTTTCACTTTCAACAGTGGACTAGCAGACTTGGTCTTTGAAGCACCTGCTTCACTTACACAAATGTTAATATTATTGCGCGCTTGATTTATTTTGCTACCCTTATTCTCTTGGCCTGCTCCTTTTATGTCTGCACGCCTGGCAGGCTGGAGCTTTATTCTTCGTTTTTTTGTTGTTGACCCCCAGGGAGGGCTTGCAGTTCTCCTCCCCTGCTATTTTAAATTCATCAAATTCCCTTTTCAGGGGGCACTGGTTACTCCAGTGCCTAGTTATTACAAAGCAGGCATGGTTTAGTGGGCTCAACCATTGCGGTCTCCGCTGCTGCCCAGGGTACTGCTGTGCTGAAAGAGAAGGTGCAGGGCTGGCAACAGCAACACGCTGAGGTGGTCTTGGCAGCAGCCTTGGTCTGGAGTCTTCAGCAACACTCATCAGAGGCACTTTCCTGTTACAGACTAGAAGCATATCTTTTAATGTAGGGGAAGGTTCCATAGGAAGGCTCAGGATTGCTGCTCGACACTGTTCATTTGCATTTGTAAACGCTATTTCTTCTAAAATTGCTTCCCTTGCATTTTCCTTTTTAACTTGTATTTCAATGGCTCTAGTTAGCCTTTCTACAAATTTCACAAAAGGCTCTGATGGTAGTTGTTTGATTTTACTATAGGGCTCAAAAGGCCCCTGAGGTTGGAGGGAAAAGAATGCCTTTTCAGCTGCTTCCTTTACTTTCTCAAGTGTTTCTGCAGGAATTGCAGCAGCTTGGACTGAGGGAGAAGACCATTGACCCTCACCACAGAGGTGGTCAATAGTGATAGGGTTACCATTGTTGTCTTTTGCTGTGTTTGGATCAGCCTGTAAGCCTGGGAGGGCATCTTTTAGCAGTTGTTTCAATGCTGATTCCCATAATTTGAATTCCGTGGATGTCATGAGACATGAAAACAGTTGTTTTAAATCATGTGGAACCACAATAGTCCTACTCAATTCAGAATTTAAAAGGCCACGGAAATATGGACTGTGTGGACCATATTCTTTATGAGATTTACAGATCTCTTTAATCAATTGTCGTCCAAAAGAACTCCAATTAGCAGTAGGGGCTGCTCCTGCTTGAGCTGCAGGCTGAAACGTAACAGGAGCCAGTGACAACATGGCACCATGCATTAGGTCTGCTGTCCCCTGCTCTGTATCCCTGGAATCAGAAGCATTGGGATCACAGCTACAGGTCTGGGGACAGGCAGTGGGTGTGTCCCCACCGTGGGAACCCGGGGAGGGGGCGGGGACAGGGAGCCGGCAAGGGGCGGGGAAACCGTGGGAACAAGGGGCGGAGTCAAGGGGCTGGCAGGGGGCGGGGATACCGTGGGAACAGGGGCGGGGTCACCTGGTGACATCACGTCAGCAGACTCCCCCTGGGAGGAGTAGAGAGGCGGAGCTGAGGGTACTGCAGGAAAGGCAGGGGGAGGGGGGAAGGTGTCACGAGGAACAGGAGGAGAGGGGGATGGGGCAGGAATTTTGGGATGCTTAAGAGGATTTTGGGAAGAAGAAGACCAGGTTTGGGAAGATGCCACGTGGCACCCACCATCTTGTGGAGGCCCTAGGGACTGGGGGCCATTTTGGACATCACTGCTCTCCGAAAAGCTAACACGTGCTCGGGATTTTAGAGGAGGGGATACAGGGGATTGGGAAAGACACGCAGCCTGGCCAGGGCTTTGTGAGCAAAACAACTCAGGTATTCTTGCACTCTCTGGGAGCTGACTTCCCAATGAGTTTGCACTCTTTAAAATACCAAGTTTTGGGGAAAGAGATTTAGGGGTTTTAGAGGGAGAGGGAGGAACAGGGAGAGCAGAGGCACATGGCTTTACATTTGGCTTTTTCTCCATTTCCTTTTGTTTGAGTAATGCTGTTTGAATTTGTAAACTCCAGAACACAAATTTAGCTGAGAATAATTTGCCAGATTGTCCTAAGGTTATCAATTCATTCCTAACTTTATCCCAGAATTGAATAATGTGGATTTCTTCAGGGGAAATGTTTGGGAACTGCAGAAAAAGCCATCTTATAAACTGTTTCAATTTTCCTTTAGAGAATTTCACATTACTCTTGATTAAAATGCTAACAATATCATAATACACTCCCCTTTGTACAATGCTAAGTTTGGAACCCATGATAGATGTAAAATGCAAAGTACTTAATCCCGCCTGACCAAAAGCAAAGCTAAAATCAGCTACCAATTTCTAAAAAAAAAAACACAGATAGAAAGCGATAACGAGCAGACAAAAGCTTCACAATGCAGCTGTATATACTGCTTTTAAAATTCCCGGGCAGCAGCAGCAGGGCACGCCCTGCCGAGCCGAGGCAGAAACAAAGCCTCCCCCGCAGTGGAATGCAGCCCCCCAGCGGAGCAGAGAGAGCAGCCGCTCCACGTGGCAGCCGAAACCGGGACGCTCCCCCCCCTGCCGCCGCGTGTGCAGAGCACTCCCGACCCCGCAGGTCCCCCGGCCACGTGGAAAGAGAGCCCCCCCCTCCCCCGCAAAGAGAAAGAGAATCTCCTAACACGTGTCTGAGCACGCTACTGAGCCGGGGCCGCTCCGGTGCGAATTTTAAAAGACAGTGAAACACAAGCAGAAAATAAAGCTAGAACGCTATGAATTCTTGTCTGTGGGGCTGCGCAGCCAAAAATGCAAAGGCAAAAGGAACAGAACTCACGGCAGAGTCTGTTTTTGAGCTTCTGCTCTACCGAAAGCAGAGATACTCACGTGAAATGGAAGCTGTAGGTTGGGTTCTAGGCAGGCAGGTCTCCACCGGAAAAGGACCTCTCTCTGGGTGCAAGAGAGGCTGCCCTTTTCTCCCTCTGGAAAATCTGTTCACCACAATGAAGCTGGGCTTTCCAGAAGGTGCCGAACAGTCCACGAAACTTCTTCTGGGAGTATTCCCAAAGTCTCTAGCTGAGGGCAATGCAACCAAAGCCCTTCCAGCTGGATGCACGGCTGGCAGAAACTTCTCTGAGGTACTGCGAGTCCATTTTCGGGCTGCAGAGTCGAGCCACCCACGTTGGGCGCCAATATATTGGAATATGTATCCCAATATTACCAGTTAGATGGTGCCTAGGCCAATTCTGACCTTCGCTGCTGGGCCAGAGGCAGCACTGCGGTGTTTTACCCCAGAGATACCTTGGCTGGCGGCAGAGTGCAGCGGGGCACAAGACAGGACTCCGTTTACCTCAGGGGAGAGCTTCTGGCGATGGTGAAGAGAAGGAGAGTGGATTCTGCTAGAAGGTAGCCAGATGTTTATTCCATTGGTGCAGAGGTGTCTGCACTGGGCCACTGCTGGTAACAGAATGCCGGCCGCATGGTCTCATTAACCTTATAAGCTCGGGGACAGGGGAAGGGGAGGAGACAGGTGAGTTACCAACCAGGTGAAGGGGGCAGGGTCTTAAGGGAGGATGACACTTAGACAGGCCAATGACCCCCAGGCCTGAGGAGCATCCTTTGAAATCGACGAATCACACGACGCCTTGCTGGTATGTTAGCCTGATTGACAGGGCACACTCAGCAAGGGGTGAGGGGGAAGGGAGAAGGGATAGGTACACATGGGAAGGGCCCTGGAAGTTTAAAACCGGACATTGCAACACACCACAACACAGGGCCACCAGGGCAGCGGGGCAGGGCCACGGCAGCAGTGCTGGGAACACCAAGTGCTGCTGCTGCTGGGCACAGCTGCTGGGCCAGCACTGATCTGCCCCCAGCTCTGCACACAGACATTGCTGCTGCAGCTCCAGAGAAGGCAACAGAAGGGGGAGCATTGGAGAAAACTTTGCTGCAAAAACCTTTATTTTATTTAATGCTATTGAGAACACAGCCCACCATTGACACAGTCTGGGGTCACAGTAGAAATAGAAAAAAAATGAAAATGGGCACAAACAATGACATTTCTTTGTGGACAATATTGAAACCTAAAACAAAGAAAAAGAGGCCACAACCAAACCAACAAGAAGTATCAAAGAGGACTTTTATTACATGTGACTAGCAGAAATTGCCAAGCATTTTAATGCTTCTGAAACCATCCAGTCATCAGTGTCCACACTGCAGCCGTGAGCTCCTGGTTCCTCAGGCTGTAGATGAGGGGGTTCAGGGCTGGAGGCACCACTGAGTACAGAATTGACAGGACCAGATCTAGGGATGGGGAAGAGATGGAGGGGGGCTTCAGGTAGGAAAATGCAGCAGTGCTGATGAACAGAGAGACCACGGCCAGGTGAGGGAGGCAGGTGGAAAAGGCTTTGTGCCGTCCCTGCTCAGAGGGGATCCTCAGCACAGCCCTGAAGATCTGCACATAAGAGAAAACAATGAACACAAAAAAAACCCAAATACCAAAAAGACAGTAACAGCAATAAGACCCAGTTCCCTGAGTTTTGAGTGTGAGCAGGAGAGCCTGAGGATTTGTGGGATTTCACAGAAGAACTGGCCCAGGGCATTGCCATGGCACAGGGGCAGGGAAAATGTATTGGCCGTGTGCATGAGAGCATTGAGAAAGGCACTGGCCCAGGCAGCTGCTGCCATGTGGGCACAAGCTCTGCTGCCCAGGAGGGTCCCATGGTGCAGGGGTTTGCAGATGGACACATAGTTGTCACAGCAAATGATGGTCAGGAGGGAAACCTCTGCAGAAATGAAGAAGATAAAACAAATTAGTTGGACTGCACATCCTTTGTAGGAGATGTTCCTGGTGTCCCAGAGGGAATTGTGCATGGCTTTGGGGACAGTGGTGCAGATGCAGCCCAGGTCAGTGAGGGCCAGGTTGAGCAGGAAGAAGAACATGGGCGTGTGCAGGTGGTGGCCGCAGGCTACGGTGCTGATGATGAGGCCGTTGCCCAGGAGGGCAGCCAGGGAGATGCTCAGCAAGAGGCAGAAGTGCAGGAGCTGCAGCTGCCACATGTCTGCCAATGCCAGCAGAAGGAAGTGGCTGAAGGAGCTGCTGTTGGACATTTGCTGTGGCTGCACATAGGGACCTGTTCATGGAGAAAAGGATAGTGAAGTGTTGGAGGAGATACCTGTAACCAAAATCAAAGCCATTTCCCACACACCCTATCCTGGAACACACAGAGACACTCTTTTGTGTGCAAAAGTTCCAGGCATTTTTTTTATCATCTCCCCCATATCTCCGCTGGTTTTCTTGGATATCAGAAACCCTCAGCATTTCTGCGCCTCCAGGGAGAACAAAGCAAGTTCTGTGAGGCCAAGTGATGAGTGGAGAGTAAGGGGAGATTATCTGTTGTTCTGACCTGTTCAGTGTTTCTCTGGTCTTGAACATTTCTCAGGTGGAGGGTGATCACCTTCCCATGCTTCCCTTAAAATGTGACCAGGCACTGCTGAGAGCAGATGGATCCACCACAGCCCAGCTCCACAGTTGGAGCCAAGGACTCACATTGCTCATTTCACCAACCCAGCAGCATTTTTAGTGTCACAACACCTCTGCCTTTCCCCATGGATCTTATCACTCAGAGATGCTCTAGGACACGTTTGCATGCTGGGTTGAAGCTCCCAGTCTGGACTGAAATCTCAGGGAGACTTCCAAGTGTTCTTATGCTGGCATTACATGAAGGGAGATGCAGCTCCTTCCCTGGCTGCCCTGCCAGCATTGCCCAGAGCCGGGCACTGGGGACAGCGTCACCCTGAGCCAGCTGTGCCCCCTTGTTTTGTGGAGAAAAGAAGAAAACCCCACAACTTTGTAAAAGTTGTAAAGCTTGGTATGTTTATTACAGCGCTGGATGCATGCGGAGATTGCTCTCGTCAAAAAAGGCATGCGTACCTCTGAGAACTTCAGGTTTCTTTTTTATCTCTCTCTCAAATACATATGCATACAGTTTCACAATAGGTTCATAGATATTCATTTTTATGGGTTTTATTTGACTTTTATCACTAGTTCCTTCTTCTCAGAAAAAATTCCAAGGTCAGGTTGACTTGCCCTTACAGCAGTCCTTGTCTCTCTCTATCATCTTCTGTCTCCCCCCCTTTATCTCTGTCCTTTGCTGAAGTAACTTCACTGAGCTTAGGCCTTGCAGTCTGGTTAAATAACTACCATTTCCAACCACAGACTCAAAACAAAAATGTACATTTCACCTAAATTAAAATGGATTTCTATCCTGGAAAATTTTTACTTTGCTTCATTCCCCCCTTTCCTAAAAGGAGGAAGTAAATTCTTTTACTTCGTACAAATTCCTATGATAACAAGTGTACTTTAGTGCTTTACCATGTACATTTGATAATGGATAATCTTAAACTTATTCTAACTAATATTAACAAAACTACGATGTTATGACACAACTTATTCCATTTGCAGTTGGTGAACACCCAAAGATCACATCCCACCAGTGATGATCTGCATGTAGTTCTATTCTTTGCAGAATTCAAGTTATTTCTTTTTGTATCACACTGGACAGCTCTCTCTGCTTCCTTGAGTTTTTCTTCAAGATCTTTAGTAGTTCTTGGTGCTTAATTAATTGTTTTACTAATGTAAGGTCCATGGGTCCATCCCAATAGGGGTAGGTGATACTCTGTGATACATTGTGTAATTGGTTTTAACCAGCTGGTGGGATGTCACTGGGGCCAAGTATGAAAAATCACACTCGATAATTTTAACAAGATTACAAATACAGAAATTAGAATGATTTCTACTAGACAGAATAACATCATTGCTATCAATTTGTACAGCAGCACAGGGAGTTCTCAGGCACACACTCTTTTCCAGTATATATGAGAACAGTTTTCTGGTCAGTGACTGGATGAACTTGAAGTGACAAATATTCTGTTCAGTGTCTAAACACACATTCTGGGCATTAATAGTATTGCTTTCACAAATGAATCTCATCTGTTCTCTAGTAATGCAGAATTCTAAGTTTACTGTTTGTCACTTTTCATTCATCTTTCATGCCCACACTCTGTGTTCTGAAGGGTAGAGTATTGTTTTTTCATGGTTTAATCTTAGGGCAATGATGGGATGGATAACATAAACAGTGGCATTACGTATGGTAAGCACAAAGGCAGTGGCCACGTTAGAAGCAGGATCATAGGTGAAATTCACCATAGTCCACCAGGATTGAAACTTCCTTTTAAAATCAATTGCATTATCCCTAACAATTCTCCAAATTTCAGCTGGAAAATTACCTTCACCCCTTTCCCATATGATCAGAGCTGCTGTTGCTTGCACTCATAACTGTGCTTGTATACAACTGAAAGCCAAAGACACATTATCTTGAACTGTACTAAGTGCTTCTACTATTAACTTGTGGTCTTGGTCTCTGGCCTTTTCATACTTTCTTACTTTGGCAGTATTTTTGAAATCTGTCACTGGCTAGTTCCTAATGGCAATAGAGATTACTATAAAGGCTGCTTCAATTTTGTTAGGCTACCTGCTGCAGTGGCTAGTTTATTCATCAGTATTTCTGAATCAATTCCATTTAAAACTCCTAATCCTGTCCCTAATATGCCAGTTAGATCCTTTCTTATTCTACTCCTGAGATATGCCTTTCTTTGTAACCACGTTGTCCAGCCCTCAAAGGATGTTTTTAGGAAGGAGGAGCAGGCTGATTGGATTTTTGAGATGTTAATTTGCATTATCAACTCCACACGTTTGAGAGACCATTCTGGATTGAATAATAGCTGTTGTTCATTCACATTCTTTACTACGTAGGGGCCTATTTCATACACCTCAGGTTCAAGTTTGGGTTGAGTCTGAACTATTTCAGTCCTTGTATGGGTTGTATAAGGCCCTACTATTTGAGCCCTAGTATGGGTTGTATAAGGCCCTGCTGTTGTAAAATGTGCAGTGTCTACTTTGAATTTAAATGAAAGTGTTATAGCAACTCGAGCTCAAAGGCAGGTCACTTCTACAGGCTGTATCAAGGTGAAATTACACCAACAGTCTGATTCACTTAGGCTGTCACAAACTTTCTGGTGTTTGTATACACCAGGAGAGGTTACAACACTAATTTCATTTGGTTTCTCATAAGCCGTCCCATTTATCATCTGGCACCCTACCTCAATTTCTTCTCCTCTGATCACTTGAAGGGTCCACAGTTCCCGTTCCTGCCATTCCTGCTCCCCCGTGAATTACTACAGTGGATAGGTTTAAATCTTTTATCTCAGAAGGTTTTCCCATGGATCCAGTATACTGATTAAATGCCAGGGACCAAGGCCATTCAGCATTGCTTTGGGTAGAGGTACTCTCTAGTTCTAAAACTTCAGTTATAATTCCATACAAAACAATTCTGTACACTAAAGTATGAGCTACTCCCGACCGCAATATACTCATTTTGCCCGAGTAAGTTTTAGTCTCAGTTCATTGTCTCCTGGTGTCACTCCTGAAGGGGCTTCTGGGCCTTCTTCACTCGAGAGTGATGGATCCAGCATTCTGCTCCTTGATTTTGATTGCAGTGAAGGTGGTGAGAGGTACTTGCAGTGGTCTCTCCCACTGTGGTTCCGAAGTCTTCTCTGTAAGAGACTTAACATATACATCAACCCCAGGCTATCCAACTCCCTGCTCCGAGTTCCAGCCACAAGTTTCTCAATTTCTCTGAGCTGTTTGCTTAATGCCACCATGTAGATGGACATTCTGGACATTCCCCTTGTATTCTATGGTCTTCTATAAGGCATTCCAAAAGGATTCAGCATTCCTTTAGCTCAAAAGGTTTAGTTTGAATTTGCAATAGTGCTAGTGGAAGAGCTTCTTGCCCCAGTCTTATGATTTGCTGCTTAATCAAATGATTCATTCTATCTCCCTGGCCGCTTGATTGGGGGCGATATGGGGTGTGAAGTCTTTAATCTATGCCCAGATGGCTACTAATCTGTTGCACTATTTTGGAAATGAAAGGTGATTCTTTATCTGAGGATATTGTGGCTGGAACTCTGAAGCGTGGTATTATCTCTTGTAAAAATGATCTGGTCACCTCTTGAGCTTTGACAGTTCTGGTGGGGAATGTTTCTGGCCACCCTGAAAATGTATCTATTAATGCCAGTAAATACTGATACCCCCCTTTCCTTGGGAGTTCTGAAAAGTTGATTTGCCACTGCTGTACAGGCCCATGGCCTCTCCCAGTCTGACCAAGTTTTGGCCCGGGGGTATTTTGAGGTTAGTCTGGAGGCAAGGATCACATTATCAGCTCACCTGAGTGATAGTGGCATATAGATTCCTGACAATGATACAACAGTCCTTTCAATCAGATGTGTGTTCTAGAAAGCTTGTGGGAATTACTACTTCAAGGTCAACACTTCATTCCAGTGCACTCTGTATCACTCGCAGCCTCGGTCATTTCGAGAAAGGAGCTACACTCTATAAAAGGCTTTAAGTAATTAGGCCCTAGTGTGTTTTCTAGTGCCCTTCCTTCACTAGTAACTACGAAAATGGGAAGGGATTACTAGCTCTCTTTCAATGGTAGCCCACCCCTTGCAGTTGTACGTCTCTTTTGATTAGTATTATTGTATTATGGCTTACCTTCGAGGAAAATCTGTACCTCACCCTTTGCTGCTTTCTTTGCCTCTCCATCCGCCAGCTCATTTCTTTCCTCCAATTTTAAGCTCACTCTCTGGTGTGCCTTAATATGCTTTTTCAGGTAGCCGAACTGCTTCCAGCAGCTGGATTGTCTCTTCTTTCCCTGTGAGGTCAGCAGTCCCCTCTCCTTCTAGATGGCTCCATGTGCATGCACAACTCGAATGCCTTTTGCTGTTTCTAAGGCATGGGTCCATGCATTTATCTCAGCATCCTGTGCAGAGGTACCTGTTGGTAAGGGTCCACACTCTATTACCTCTCTGCAGGTAGTCACTGTGAACTTTGCAATGTCGCTTTCTTGTCAGTGAACCAGGTCTCTGCATCGTCCAGAGGAGTGTCCTTTAAGTCTGGGCGGCTGGAGTAGGTAGCTTCAATGGTCTCTAGGCAATCATGGTGTACTGCTTCTCCTTGATTCCACTGAGAAAAGAAGCTGGGTTGACAATATTAGTCACCACTATCTCTCCATCATCTTGCTCTACCATGATGGCCTGGTATT